>NW_026779023.1:300000-461000 GCF_030144855.1 Hypanus sabinus
GGACGAGTGTGTTATCTGGATCAGGGACATGGGACCAGTGTGATATCTCGATCAGGGTAATGGGACCAGTGTGTTATCTGAATCAGGGTAATGGGACCAGTGTGTTATCTGGATCAGGGTAATGGGACCAGAGTGTTCTTTGTGTCAAGGTAAAGGGACCAGTGTGTTATCTGGATCAGGGTAATGGGACCAGAGTGTTCTTTGTGTCAAGGTAAAGGGACCAGTGTGTTATCTGGATCAGGGTAATGGGACCAGTGTGTTATCTGGATCAGGGTAATGGGACCAGTGTGATATCTGGATCAGGGTAATGGGACCAGTGTGTTATCTGGATCAGGGTAATGGGACCAGTGTGTTATCTGGATCAGGGTAATGGGACCAGAATGTTATCGGAATCAAGGTAATGGGACTAGTGTGTTATCTGGATCAGGGTAATGGGACCAGTGTGTTATCTGGATCAGGGTAATGGGACCAGAGTGTTCTTTGTGTCAAGGTAAAGGGACCAGTGTGTTATCTGGATCAGGGTAATGGGACCAGTGTGTTATCTGGATCAGGGTAATGGGACCAGTGTGTTATCTGGATCAGGGTAATGGGACCAGAGTGTTCTTTGGGTCAAGGTAATGGGACCAGTATGTTATCTGGATCAGGGTAATGGGACCAGTGTGTTATCTGGATCAGGGTAATGTGACCAGAGTGTTCTTTGGGTCAAGGTAATGAGACCAGTGTGTTATCTGGATCAGGGTAATGGGACCAGTGTGTTATTTGGATCAGCGTAATGGGACCAGTGTGTTATCTGGATCAGGGTAATGGGACCAGTGTGTTATCTGGATCAGGGTAATGGGACCAGTGTGTTATCTGGATCAGGGTAATGGGACCAGAGTGTTCTTTGGGTCAAGGTAATGAGACCAGTGTGTTATCTGGATCAGGGTAATGGGACCAGTGTGTTATTTGGATCAGCGTAATGGGACCAGTGTGTTATCTGGATCAGGGTAATGGGACCAGTGTGTTATCTGGATCAGGGTAATGGGACCAGAGTGTTCTTTGGGTCAAGGTAATGGGACCAGTGTTTTATCTGGATCAGGGTAATGGGACCAGTGTGTTATCTGGATCAGGGTAATGGGACCAGAGTGTTCTTTGGGTCAAGGTAATGGGATCAGTGTGTTATCTGGATCAGGGTAATGGGACCAGTGTGTTATCTGCATCAAGGTAATGGGACCAGTGTGTTATCTGGATCAGGGTAATGGGACCAGTGAGTTATCTGGATCAGGGTAATGGGACCAGTGTGTTATCTGCATCAGGGTAATGGGACCAGAGTGTTATCTGGATCAGGGTAATGGGACCAGTGTGTTATCTGGATCAGGGTAATGGGACCAGAGTGTTATCTGGATCAGGGCAATGGGACCAGTGTGTTAACTGGATCAGGGTAATGGGACCAGTGTGTTATCTGGATCAGGGTAATGGGACCAGTGTGTTATCTGGATCAGGGTAATGGGACCAGTGTGTTATCTGGATCAGGGTAATGGGACCAGTGTGTTATCTGGATCAGGGCAATGGGACCAGAGTGTTATCTGGATCAGGGTAATGGGACCAGAGTGTTCTTTGGGTCAAGGTAATGGGACCAGTGTGTTATCTGGATCAGGGTAATGGGACCAGTGTGTTATCTGGATCAGGGTAATGGGACCAGAGTGTTCTTTGGGTCAAGGTAATGGGATCAGTGTGTTATCTGGATCAGGGTAATGGGACCAGTGTGTTATCTGGATCAGGTTAATGGGACCAGTGTGTTATCTGGATCAGGGTAATGGGACCAGTGTGTTATCTGGATCAGGGTAATGGGATCAGAGTGTTCCTTGGGTCAAGGTAATGGGACCAGTGTGTTATCTGGATCAGGGTAATGGGACCAGTGTGTTATCTGGATCAGGGTAATGGGACCAGTGTGTTATCTGGATCAGGGTAATGGGACCAGTGTATTATCTGGATCAGGGTAATGGGACCAGAGTGTTCTTTGGGTCAAGGTAATGGGACCAGTGTGTTATCTGGATCAGGGTAATGGGACCAGTGTGTTCTCTGGATCAGGGTAATGGGAGCAGAGTGTTCTTTGGGTCAAGGTAATGGGACCAGTGTGTTAGCTGGATCAGGGCAATGGGACCAGTGTGTTATCTGGATCAGGGTAATGGGACCAGTGGGTTATCTGGATCAGGGTAATGGGACCAGTGTGTTATCTGAATCAGGGTAATGGGACCAGTGTGTTATCTGGATCAGGGTAATGGGACCAGTGTGTTATCTGGATCAGGGTAATGGGACCAGAGTGATATCTGGATCAGGGTAATGGGACCAGTGTGTTATCTAGATCAGGGTAATGGGACCAGTGTGTTATCTGGATCAGGGTAATGGGACCAGTGTGTTATCTGGATCAGGGTAATGGGACCAGAGTGTTCCTTGGGTCAAGGTAATGGGACCAGTGTGTTATCTGGATCAGGGTAATGGGAACAGTGTGTTATCTGGATCAGGGTACTGGGTGCAGTGTGTTATCTGGATCAGGGTAATAGGACCAGTGTGTTATCTGGATCAGGGTAATGGGACCAGTGTGTTATCTGGATCAGGGTAATGGGACCAGAGTGTTCTTTGGGTCAAGGTAAAGGGACCAGTGTGTTATCTGGATCAGGGTAATGGGACCAGTGTGTTATCTGGATCAGGGTAATGGGACCAGTGTGTTATCTGGATCAGGGTAATGGGACCAGAGTGTTCCTTGGGTCAAGGTAATGGGACCAGTGTGTTATCTGGATCAGGGTAATGGGACCAGTGTGTTATCTGGATCAGGGTAATGGGACCAGTGTGTTATCTGGATCATGGTAATGGGACCAGTGTGTTATCTGGATCAGGGTAATGGGACCAGTGTGTTATCTGGATCAGGGTAATGGGACCAGTGTGTTATCTGGATCAGGGTAATGGGACCAGTGAGTTATCTGGATCAGGGTAATGGGACCAGAGTGTTCTTCGGGTCAAGGTAATGGGACCAGTGCGTTATCTGGATCAGGGTAGTGGGACCAGTGTGTTATCTGGATCAGGGTAGTGGGACCAGTGTGTTATATGGATCAGGGTAATGGGACCAGTGTGTTATCTGGATCAGGGTAATGGGACCAGTGTGTTATCTGGATAAGGGTAAAGGGACCAATGTGTTATCTGGATCAGGGTAATGGGACCAGTGTGTTATCTGGATCAGGGTAATGGGACCAGTGTGTTATCTGGATCAAGGTAATGGGACCAGTGTGTTATCTGGATCAGGGTAATGGGACCAGTGTGTTATCTGGATCAGGGTAATGGGACCAGTGAGATATCTGGATCAGGGTAATGGGACCAGTGAGTTATCTGGATCAGGGTAATAGGACCAGTGTGTTCTTTGGGTCAAGGTGAAGGGACCAGTGTGTTATCTGGATCAGGGTAATGGGACCAGTGTGTTATCTGGATCAGGGTAATGGGACCAGTGTGTTATCTGGATCAGGGTAATGGGACCAGTGTGTTATTTGGATCAGGGTAATGGGACCAGTGTGTTATCTGGATCAGGGTAATGGGACATGTGTGTTATCTGGATCAGGGTAATGGGACCAGTGTGTTATCTGGACAGGGTAATGGGACCAGTGTGTTATCTGGGTCAGGGTAATGGGACCAGTGAGTTATCTGGATCAGGGTAATGGGACCAGTGAGTTATCTGGATCAGGGTAATGGGACCCGTGTGTTATCTGGATCAGGGTAATGGGACCAGTGTGTTATCTGGATCAGGGTAATGGGACCAGTGTGTTATCTGGATCACGGTAATCGGACCAGTGCGTTATCTGGATCAGGGGAATGGGACCAGTGTGTTATCTGGATCAGGGTAATGGGACCAGTGTGTTATCTGGATCAGGGTAATGGGACCAGTGTGTTATCTGGATCAGGGTAATGGGACCAGTGTGTTATCTGGATCAGGTTAATGGGACCAGTGTGTTATCTGGATCACGGTAATGGGACCAGTGTGTTATCTGGATCAGGGTAATGGGACCAGTGTGTTATCTGGATCAGGGTAATGGGACCAGTGTGTTATCTGGATCAGGGTAATGGGACCAGTGTGTTATCTGGATCAGGGTAATGGGACCAATGTGTTATCTGGATCAGGGTAATGGGACCAGTGTGTTATCTGGATCAGGGTAATGGGACCAGAGTGTTCTGTGGGTCAGGGTAATGGGACCAGTGTGTTATCTGGATCAGGGTAATGGGACCAGTGTGTTATCTGGATCAGGGTAATGGGACCAGTGTGTTATCTGGATCAGGGTAATGGGACCAGTGTGTTATCTGGATCAGGGTAATGGGACCAGTGTGTTATCTGGATCAGGGTAATGGGACCAGCGTGTTATCTGGATCAGGGTAATGGGACCAGAGTGTTATCTGGATCAGGGTAATGGGACCAGTGTGTTATCTGGATCAGGGTAATGGGACCAGTGTGTTATCTGGATCAGGATAATGGGACCAGTGTGTTTTCTGGATCAGGGTAATGGGACCAGTGTGTTATCTGGATCAGGGTAATGGGACCAGTGTGTTATCTGGATCAGGGTAATGGGACCAGTGAGTTATCTGGATCAGGGTAATGGGACCAGTGTGTTAACTGGATCAGGGTAATGGGACCAGTGAGTTATCTGGATCAGGGTAATGGGACCAGTGTGTTACCTGGATCAGGGTAATGGGACCAGTGTGTTACCTGGATCAGGGTAATGGGACCAGTGTGCTATCTGGATCAGGGTAATGGGACCAGTGTGTTATCTGGATCAGGGTAATGAGACCAGTGTGTTATCTGGATCAGGGTAATGGGACCAGTGTGTTATCTGGGTCAGGGTAATGGGACCAGTGAGTTATCTGGATCAGGGTAATGGGACCAGTGAGTTATCTGGATCAGGGTAATGGGACCCGTGTGTTATCTGGATCAGGGTAATGGGACCAGTGTGTTATCTGGATCAGGGTAATGGGACCAGTGTGTTATCTGGATCACGGTAATGGGACCAGTGCGTTATCTGGATCAGGGGAATGGGACCAGTGTGTTATCTGGATCAGGGTAATGGGACCAGTGTGTTATCTGGATCAGGGTAATGGGACCAGTGTGTTATCTGGATCAGGGTAATGGGACCAATGTGTTATCTGGATCAGGGTAATGGGACCAGTGTGTTATCTGGATCAGGGTAATGGGACCAGAGTGTTCTTTGGGTCAAGGTAATGGGACCAGTGTGTTATCTGGATCAGGGTAATGGGACCAGTGTGTTATCTGGATCAGGGTAATGGGACCAGTGTGTTATCTGGATCAGGGTAATGGGACCAGTGTGTTATCTGGATCAGGGTAATGGGACCAGTGTGTTATCTGGAACAGGGTAATGGGACCAGTGTGTTATCTGGATCAGGGTAATGGGACCAGTGTGTTATCTGGATCAGTGTAATGGGACCAGTGTGTTATCTGGATCAGGGTAATGGGACCAGTGTGTTATCTGGATCAGGGTAATGGGACCAATGTGTTATCTGGATCAGGGTAATGGGACCACTGTGTTATCTGGATCAGGGTAATGGGACCAGAGTGTTCTTTGGGTCAAGGTAATGGGACCAGTGTGTTATCTGGATCAGTGTAATGGGACCAGTGTGTTATCTGGATCTGGGTAATGGGACCAGTGTGATATCTGGATCAGGGTAATGGGACCAGTGTGTTATCTGGATCAGGGTAATGGGACCAGTGCGTTATCTGGATCAGGGTAATGGGACCAGTGTGTTATCTGGATCAGTATAATGGGACCAGTGTGTTATCTGGATCAGGGTAATGGGACCAGTGTGTTATCTGGATCAGGGTAATGGGACCAGTGTGTTATCTGGAACAGGGTAATGGGACCAGTGTGTTATCTGGATCAGGTTAATGGGACCAGTGTGTTATCTGGATCAAAGTAATGGGACCAGTGTGTTATCTGGATCAGGGTAATGGGACCAGTGTGTTATCTGGATCAGGGTAATGGGACCAGTGTGTTATCTGGATCAGGGTAATGGGACCAGTGTGTTATCTGGATCAGGGTATTGGGACCAGTGTGTTATCTGGATCAGGGTAATGGGACCAGTGTGATATCTGGATCTGGGTAATGGGACCAGTGTGTTATCTGGATCAGGGTAATGGGACCAGAGTGTTCTGTGGGTCAGGGTAATGGGACCAGTGTGTTATCTGGATCAGGGTAATGGGACCAGTGTGTTATCTGGATCAGGGTAATGGGACCAGTGTGTTATCTGGATCAGGGTAATGGGACCAGTGTGTTATCTGGATCAGGGTAATGGGACCAGTGTGTTATCTGGATCTGGGTAATGGGACCAATGTGTTATCTGGATCAGGGTAATGGGACCAGTGTGTTATCTGGATCAGGGTAATGGGACCAGTGTGTTATCTGGATCAGGGTAATGGGACCAGTGAGTTATCTGGATCAGGGTAATGGGACCAGTGTGTTATCTGGATCAGGGTAATGGGACCAGTGAGATATCTGGATCAGGGTAATGGGACCAGTGAGTTATCTGGATCAGGGTAATGGGACCAGTGTGTTACCTGGATCAGGGTAATGGGACCAGTGTGTTACCTGGATCAGGGGAATGGGACCAATGTGTTATCTGGATCAGGGTAATGGGACCAGTGTGTTATCTGGATCAGGGTAATGGGACCAGTGTGTTATCTGGATCAGGGTAATGGGAACAGTGTGTTATCTGGAACAGGGTAATGGGACCAGTGTGTTATCTGGATCAGGTTAATGGGACCAGTGTGTTATCTGGATCACGGTAATGGGACCAGTGTGTTATCTGGATCAGGGTAATGGGACCAGTGTGTTATCTGGATCAGGGTAATGGGACCAGTGTGTTATCTGGATCAGGGTAATGGGACCAGTGTGTTATCTGGATCAGGGTAATGGGACCAATGTGTTATCTGGATCAGGGTAATGGGACCAGTGTGTTATCTGGATCAGGGTAATGGGACCAGAGTGTTCTGTGGGTCAGGGTAATGGGACCAGTGTGTTATCTGGATCAGGGTAATGGGACCAGTGTGTTATCTGTATCAGGGTAATGGGACCAGTGTGATATCTGGATCTGGGTAATCGGACCAGTGTGTTATCTGGATCAGGGTAATGGGACCAGTGTGTTATCTGGATCAGGGTAATGGGACCAGTGTGTTATCTGGATCAGGGTAATGGGACCAGTGTGTTATCTGGTCAGGGTAATGGGACCAGTGTGTTATCTGGATCAGGGTAATGGGACCAGCGTGTTATCTGGATCAGGGTAATGGGACCAGTGTGTTATCTGGATCAGGGTAATGGGACCAGTGTGTTATCTGGATCAGGGTAATGGGACCAGTGTGTTATCTGGATCAGGATAATGGGACCAGTGTGTTTTCTGGATCAGGGTAATGGGACCAGTGTGTTATCTGGATCAGGGTAATGGGACCAGTGTGTTATCTGGATCAGGGTAATGGGACCAGTGAGTTATCTGGATCAGGGTAATGGGACCAGTGTGTTAACTGGATCAGGGTAATGGGACCAGTGAGATATCTGGATCAGGGTAATGGGACCAGTGAGTTATCTGGATCAGGGTAATGGGACCAGTGTGTTACCTGGATCAGGGTAATGGGACCAGTGTGTTACCTGGATCAGGGTAATGGGACCAGTGTGTTATCTGGATCAGGGTAATGGGACCAGTGTGTTATCTGGATCAGGGTAATGGGACCAGTGTGTTATCTGGATCAGGGTAATGGGACCAGTGTGTTATCTGGATCAGGGTAATGGGACCAGTGTGTTATCTGGATCAGGGTAATGGGACCAGTGTGTTATCTGGATCAGGGTAATGGGACCAGTGTGTTATCTGGATCAGGGTAATGGGACCAGTGTGCTATCTGGATCAGGGTAATGGGACCAGTGTGTTATCTGGATCAGGGTAATGGGACCAGTGTGTTATCTGGATCAGGGTAATGGGACCAGTGTATTATCTGGGTCAGGGTAATGGGACCAGTGAGTTATCTGGATCAGGGTAATGGGACCAGTGAGTTATCTGGATCAGGGCAATGGGACCCGTGTGTTATCTGGATCAGGGTAATGGGACCAGTGTGTTATCTGGATCAGGGTAATGGGACCAGTGTGTTATCTGGATCAGGGTAATGGGACCAGTGCGTTATCTGGATCAGGGGAATGGGACCAGTGTGTTATCTGGATCAGGGTAATGGGACCAGTGTGTTATCTGGAACAGGGTAATGGGACCAGTGTGTTATCTGGATCAGGGTAATGGGACCAATGTGTTAACTGGATCAGGGTAATGGGACCAGTGTGTTATCTGGATCAGGGTAATGGGACCAGAGTGTTCTTTGGGTCAAGGTAATGGGACCAGTGTGTTATCTGGATCAGGGTAATGGGACCAGTGTGTTATCTGGATCTGGGTAATGGGACCAGTGTGATATCTGGATCAAGGTAATGGGACCAGTGTGTTATCTGGATCAGGGTAATGGGACCAGTGTGTTATCTGGATCAGGGTAATGGGACCAGTGTGTTATCTGGATTAGGGTAATGGGACCAGTGTGTTATCTGGATCAGGGTAATGGGACCAGAGTGTTCTGTGGGTCAGGGTAATGGGACCAGTGTGTTATCTGGATCAGGGTAATGGGACCAGTGAGTTATATGGATCAGGGTAATGGGACCAGTGTGTTATCTGGATCAGGGTAATGGGACCAGTATGTTATCTGGATCAGGGTAATGGGACCAGAGTGTTCTTTGGGTCAAGGTAATGGGACCAGTGTGTTATCTGGATCAGGGTAATGGGACCAGTGTGTTATCTGGATCAGGGTAATGGGACCAGTGAGTTATCCGGATCAGGGTAATGGGACCAGTGTGTTATCTGGATCAGGGTAATGGGACCAGTGTGTTATCTGGATCAGGGTAATGGGACCAGAGTGCTCTTTGGGTCACATTAATGGGACCAGTGTGTTATCTGGATCATGGTAATGGGACCAGTGTGTTATCTGGATCAGGGTAATGGGACCAGTGTGTTATCTGGATCAGGGTAATGGGACCAGTGTGTTATCTGGATCAGGGTAATGGGACCAGTGTGTTATCTGGATCAGGGTAATGGGACCAGTGTGTTATCTGGATCAGGGTAATGGGACCAGTGTGTTATCTGGATCAGGGTAATGGGACCAGTGTGTTATCTGGATCAGGGTAATGGGACCAGTGTGTTATCTGGATCAGGGTAATGGGACCAGTGTGTTATCTGGATCAGGGTAATGGGACCAGTGTGTTATCTGGATCAGGGTAATGGGACCAGTGTGTTATCTGGATCAGGGTAATGTGACCAGTGTGTTATCTGTATCAGGGTAATGGGACCAGTGTGTTATCTGGATCAGGGTAATGGGACCAGTGTGTTATCTGGATCAGGGTAATGGGACCAGAGTTTTCTTTGGGTCAAGGTAATGGGACCAGTGTGTTATCCGGATCAGGGTAATGGGACCAGTGTGTTATCTGGATCTGGGTATTGGGACCAGTGTGATATCTGGATCAGGGTAATGGGACCAGTGTGTTATCTGGATCAGGGTAATGGGACCAGTGTGTTATCTGGATCAGGGTAATGGGACCAGTGTGTTATCTGGATCAGGGTAATGGGACCAGTGTGTTATCTGGATCAGGGTAATGGGACCAGTGTGTTATCTGGATCAGGGTAATGGGACCAGTGTGTTATCTGGATCAGGGTAATGGGACCAGTGTGTTATCTGGATCAGGGTAATGGGACCAGTGTGTTATCTGGATCAGGGTAATGGGACCAGTGTGTTATCTGGATCAGGGTAATGGGACCAGTGTGCTATCTGGATCAGGGTAATGTGACCAGTGTGTTATCTGGATCAGGGTAATGGGACCAGTGTGTTATCTGGATCAGGGTAATGGGACCAGTGAGTTATCTGGATCAGGGTAATGGGACCAGTGTGTTATCTGGATCAGGGTAACGGGACCAGTGTGTTATCTGGATCAGGGTAATGGGACCAGAGTGTTCTTTGGGTCAAGGTAATGGGACCAGTGTGTTATCTGGATCAGGGTAATGGGACCAGTGTGTTATCTGGATCAGGGTAATGGGACCAGTGTGTTATCTGGATCAGGGTAAAGGGACCAGTGAGTTATCTGGATCAGGGTAATGGGACCAGTGTGTTATCTGGATCAGGGTAATGGGACCAGTGTGTTATCTGGATCAGGGTAATGGGACCAGTGTGTTATCTGGATCAGGGTAATGGGATCAGTGTGTTATCTGGATCAGGGTAATGGGACCAGTGTGTTATCTGGATCAGGGTAATGGGACCAGTATGTTATCGGAATCAAGGTAATGGGACCAGTGTGTTATCTGAATCAGGGTAATGGGACCAGTGTGTTATCTGCATCAGGGTAATGGGACCAGAGTGTTCTTTGGGTCAAGGTAATGGGACCAGTGTGTTATCTGGATCAGGGTAATGGGACCAGAGTGTTCTTTGAGTCAAGGTAATGGGACCAGTGTGTTATCTGGATCAGGGTAATGGGACCAGTGAGTTATCTGGATCAGGGTAATGGGACCAGTGTGTTATCTGGATCAGGGTAATGGGACCAGTGTGTTATCTGGATCAGGGTAATGGGACCAGAGTGCTTTTTGGGTCACATTAATGGGACCAGTGTGTTATCTGGATCATGGTAATGGGACCAGTGTGTTATCTGGATCAGGGTAATGGGACCAGTGTGTTATCTGGATCAGGGTAATGGGACCAGTGTGTTATCTGGATCAGGGTAATGGGACCAGTGTGTTATCTGTATCAGGGTAATGGGACCAGTGTGTTATCTGGATCAGGGTAATGGGACCAGTGTGTTATCTGGATCAGGGTAATGCGACCAGTGTGTTATCTGGATCAGGGTAATGGGACCAGTGTGTTATCTGGATCAGGGTAATGGGACCAGTGTGTTATCTGGATCAGGGTAATGGGACCAGTGTGTTATCTGGATCAGGGTAATGGGACCAGAGTGCTCTTTGGGTCACATTAATGGGACCAGTGTGTTATCTGGATCATGGTAATGGGACCAGTGTGTTATCTGGATCAGGGTAATGGGACCAGTGTGTTATCTGGATCAGGGTAATGGGACCAGTGTGTTATCTGGATCAGGGTAATGGGACCAGTGTGTTATCTGGATCAGGGTAATGGGACCAGTGTGTTATCTGGATCAGGGTAATGGGACCAGTGTGTTATCTGGATCAGGGTAATGGGACCAGTGTGTTATCTGGATCAGGGTAATGGGACCAGTGTGTTATCTGGATCAGGGTAATGGGACCAGTGTGTTATCTGGATCAGGGTAAAGGGACCAGTGAGTTATCTGGATCAGGGTAATGGGACCAGTGTGTTATCTGGATCAGGGTAATGGGACCAGTGTGTTATCTGGATCAGGGTAATGGGACCAGTGTGTTATCTGGATCAGGGTAATGGGACCAGTGTGTTATCTGGATCAGGGTAATGGCACCAGTGTGTTATCTGGATCAGGGTAATGGGACCAGTGTGTTATCTGGATCAGGGTAATGGGACCAGTGTGTTATCTGGATCAGGGTAATGGGAACAGTGTGTTATCTGGATCAGGGTACTGGGACCAGTGTGTTATCTGGATCATGGTAATGGGACCAGTGTGTTATCTGGATCAGGGTAATGGGACCAGTGTGTTATCTGGATCAGGGTAATGGGACCAGTGTGTTATCTGGATCAGGGTAATGGGACCAGTGTGTTATCTGTATCAGGGTAATGGGACCAGTATGTTATCGGAATCAAGGTAATGGGACCAGTGTGTTATCTGAATCAGGGTAATGGGACCAGTGTGTTATCTGCATCAGGGTAATGGGACCAGAGTGTTCTTTGGGTCAAGGTAATGGGACCAGTGTGTTATCTGGATCAGGGTAATGGGACCAGAGTGTTCTTTGAGTCAAGGTAATGGGACAAGTGTGTTATCTGGATCAGGGTAATGGGACCAGTGAGTTATCTGGATCAGGGTAATGGGACCAGTGTGTTATCTGGATCAGGGTAATGGGACCAGAGTGTTCTTTGAGTCAAGGTAATGGGACAAGTGTGTTATCTGGATCAGGGTAATGGGACCAGTGTGTTATCTGGATCAGGGTAATGGGACCAGAGTGCTCTTTGGGTCACATTAATGGGACCAGTGTGTTATCTGGATCATGGTAATGGGACCAGTGTGTTATCTGGATCAGGGTAATGGGACCAGTGTGTTATCTGGATCAGGGTAATGGGACCAGTGTGTTATCTGGATCAGGGTAATGGGACCAGTGTGTTATCTGGATCAGGGTAATGGGACCAGTGTGTTATCTGGATCAGGGTAATGGGACCAGTGTGTTATCTGGATCAGGGTAATGGGACCAGTGTGTTATCTGGATCAGGGTAATGGGACCAGTGTGTTATCTGGATCAGGGTAATGGGACCAGAGTGCTCTTTGGGTCACATTAATGGGACCAGTGTGTTATCTGGATCATGGTAATGGGACCAGTGTGTTATCTGGATCAGGGTAATGGGACCAGAGTGTTCTTTGGGTCAAGGTAATGGGACCAGTGTGTTATCTGGATCAGGGTAATGGGACCAGTGTGTTATCTGGATCTGGGTAATGGGACCAGTGTGATATCTGGATCAGGGTAATGGGACCAGTGTGTTATCTGGATCAGGGTAATGGGACCAGTGTGTTATCTGGATCAGGGTAATGGGACCAGTGTGTTATCTGGATTAGGGTAATGGGACCAGTGTGTTATCTGGATCAGGGTAATGGGACCAGAGTGTTCTGTGGGTCAGGGTAATGGGACCAGTGTGTTATCTGGATCAGGGTAATGGGACCAGTGAGTTATATGGATCAGGGTAATGGGACCAGTGTGTTATCTGGATCAGGGTAATGGGACCAGTGTGTTATCTGGATCAGGGTAATGGGACCAGAGTGTTCTTTGGGTCAAGGTAATGGGACCAGTGTGTTATCTGGATCAGGGTAATGGGACCAGTGTGTTATCTGGATCAGGGTAATGGGACCAGTGAGTTATCCGGATCAGGGTAATGGGACCAGTGTGTTATCTGGATCAGGGTAATGGGACCAGTGTGTTATCTGGATCAGGGTAATGGGACCAGAGTGCTCTTTGGGTCACATTAATGGGACCAGTGTGTTATCTGGATCATGGTAATGGGACCAGTGTGTTATCTGGATCAGGGTAATGGGACCAGTGTGTTATCTGGATCAGGGTAATGGGACCAGTGTGTTATCTGGATCAGGGTAATGGGACCAGTGTGTTATCTGGATCAGGGTAATGGGACCAGTGTGTTATCTGGATCAGGGTAATGGGACCAGTGTGTTATCTGGATCAGGGTAATGGGACCAGTGTGTTATCTGGATCAGGGTAATGGGACCAGTGTGTTATCTGGATCAGGGTAATGGGACCAGTGTGTTATCTGGATCAGGGTAATGGGACCAGTGTGTTATCTGGATCAGGGTAATGGGACCAGTGTGTTATCTGGATCAGGGTAATGGGACCAGTGTGTTATCTGTATCAGGGTAATGGGACCAGTGTGTTATCTGGATCAGGGTAATGGGACCAGTGTGTTATCTGGATCAGGGTAATGGGACCAGAGTTTTCTTTGGGTCAAGGTAATGGGACCAGTGTGTTATCCGGATCAGGGTAATGGGACCAGTGTGTTATCTGGATCTGGGTATTGGGACCAGTGTGATATCTGGATCAGGGTAATGGGACCAGTGTGTTATCTGGATCAGGGTAATGGGACCAGTGTGTTATCTGGATCAGGGTAATGGGACCAGTGTGTTATCTGGATCAGGGTAATGGGACCAGTGTGTTATCTGGATCAGGGTAATGGGACCAGTGTGTTATCTGGATCAGGGTAATGGGACCAGAGTGTTATCTGGATCAGGGTAATGGGACCAGTGTGTTATCTGGATCAGGGTAATGGGACCAGTGTGTTATCTGGATCAGGGTAATGGGACCAGTGTGTTATCTGGATCAGGGTAATGGGACCAGTGTGCTATCTGGATCAGGGTAATGTGACCAGTGTGTTATCTGGATCAGGGTAATGGGACCAGTGTGTTATCTGGATCAGGGTAATGGGACCAGTGAGTTATCTGGATCAGGGTAATGGGACCAGTGTGTTATCTGGATCAGGGTAACGGGACCAGTGTGTTATCTGGATCAGGGTAATGGGACCAGAGTGTTCTTTGGGTCAAGGTAATGGGACCAGTGTGTTATCTGGATCAGGGTAATGGGACCAGTGTGTTATCTGGATCAGGGTAATGGGACCAGTGTGTTATCTGGATCAGGGTAAAGGGACCAGTGAGTTATCTGGATCAGGGTAATGGGACCAGTGTGTTATCTGGATCAGGGTAATGGGACCAGTGTGTTATCTGGATCAGGGTAATGGGACCAGTGTGTTATCTGGATCAGGGTAATGGGATCAGTGTGTTATCTGGATCAGGGTAATGGGACCAGTGTGTTATCTGGATCAGGGTAATGGGACCAGTATGTTATCGGAATCAAGGTAATGGGACCAGTGTGTTATCTGAATCAGGGTAATGGGACCAGTGTGTTATCTGCATCAGGGTAATGGGACCAGAGTGTTCTTTGGGTCAAGGTAATGGGACCAGTGTGTTATCTGGATCAGGGTAATGGGACCAGAGTGTTCTTTGAGTCAAGGTAATGGGACCAGTGTGTTATCTGGATCAGGGTAATGGGACCAGTGAGTTATCTGGATCAGGGTAATGGGACCAGTGTGTTATCTGGATCAGGGTAATGGGACCAGTGTGTTATCTGGATCAGGGTAATGGGACCAGAGTGCTTTTTGGGTCACATTAATGGGACCAGTGTGTTATCTGGATCATGGTAATGGGACCAGTGTGTTATCTGGATCAGGGTAATGGGACCAGTGTGTTATCTGGATCAGGGTAATGGGACCAGTGTGTTATCTGGATCAGGGTAATGGGACCAGTGTGTTATCTGTATCAGGGTAATGGGACCAGTGTGTTATCTGGATCAGGGTAATGGGACCAGTGTGTTATCTGGATCAGGGTAATGCGACCAGTGTGTTATCTGGATCAGGGTAATGGGACCAGTGTGTTATCTGGATCAGGGTAATGGGACCAGTGTGTTATCTGGATCAGGGTAATGGGACCAGTGTGTTATCTGGATCAGGGTAATGGGACCAGAGTGCTCTTTGGGTCACATTAATGGGACCAGTGTGTTATCTGGATCATGGTAATGGGACCAGTGTGTTATCTGGATCAGGGTAATGGGACCAGTGTGTTATCTGGATCAGGGTAATGGGACCAGTGTGTTATCTGGATCAGGGTAATGGGACCAGTGTGTTATCTGGATCAGGGTAATGGGACCAGTGTGTTATCTGGATCAGGGTAATGGGACCAGTGTGTTATCTGGATCAGGGTAATGGGACCAGTGTGTTATCTGGATCAGGGTAATGGGACCAGTGTGTTATCTGGATCAGGGTAATGGGACCAGTGTGTTATCTGGATCAGGGTAAAGGGACCAGTGAGTTATCTGGATCAGGGTAATGGGACCAGTGTGTTATCTGGATCAGGGTAATGGGACCAGTGTGTTATCTGGATCAGGGTAATGGGACCAGTGTGTTATCTGGATCAGGGTAATGGGACCAGTGTGTTATCTGGATCAGGGTAATGGCACCAGTGTGTTATCTGGATCAGGGTAATGGGACCAGTGTGTTATCTGGATCAGGGTAATGGGACCAGTGTGTTATCTGGATCAGGGTAATGGGAACAGTGTGTTATCTGGATCAGGGTACTGGGACCAGTGTGTTATCTGGATCATGGTAATGGGACCAGTGTGTTATCTGGATCAGGGTAATGGGACCAGTGTGTTATCTGGATCAGGGTAATGGGACCAGTGTGTTATCTGGATCAGGGTAATGGGACCAGTGTGTTATCTGTATCAGGGTAATGGGACCAGTGTGTTATCTGGATCAGGGTAATGGGACCAGTGTGTTATCTGGATCAGGGTAATGGGACCAGTGTGTTATCTGGATCAGGGTAATGGGACCAGTGTGTTATCTGGATCAGGGTAATGGGACCAGTGTGTTATCTGGATCAGGGTAATGGGACCAGTGAGTTATCTGGATCAGGGTAATGGGACCAGTGTGTTATCTGGATCAGGGTAATGGGACCAGTGTGTTATCTGGATCAGGGTAATGGGACCAGAGTGTTCTTTGGGTCAAGGTAATGGGACCAGTGTGTTATCTGGATCAGGGTAATGGACCAGTGTGTTATCTGGATCAGGGTAATGGGACCAGTGTGTTATCTGGATCAGGGTAAAGGGACCAGTGAGTTATCTGGATCAGGGTAATGGGACCAGTGTGTTATCTGGATCAGGGTAATGGGACCAGTGTGTTATCTGGATCAGGGTAATGGGACCAGTGTGTTATCTGGATCAGGGTAATGGGACCAGTGTGTTATCTGGATCAGGGTAATGGGACCAGTGTGTTATCTGGATCAGGGTAATGGGACCAGTATGTTATCGGAATCAAGGTAATGGGACCAGTGTGTTATCTGAATCAGGGTAATGGGACCAGTGTGTTATCTGCATCAGGGTAATGGGACCAGAGTGTTCTTTGGGTCAAGGTAATGGGACCAGTGTGTTATCTGGATCAGGGTAATGGGACCAGAGTGTTCTTTGAGTCAAGGTAATGGGACCAGTGTGTTATCTGGATCAGGGTAATGGGACCAGTGAGTTATCTGGATCAGGGTAATGGGACCAGTGTGTTATCTGGATCTGGGTAATGGGACCAGTGTGTTATCTGGATCAGGGTAATGGGACCAGAGTGCTCTTTGGGTCACATTAATGGGACCAGTGTGTTATCTGGATCATGGTAATGGGACCAGTGTGTTATCTGGATCAGGGTAATGGGACCAGTGTGTTATCTGGATCAGGGTAATGGGACCAGTGTGTTATCTGGATCAGGGTAATGGGACCAGTGTGTTATCTGGATCAGGGTAATAGGACCAGTGTGTTATCTGGATCAGGGTAATGGGACCAGTGTGTTATCTGGATCAGGGTAATGGGACCAGTGTGTTATCTGGATCAGGGTAATGGGACCAGTGTGTTATCTGGATCAGGGTAATGGGACCAGTGTGTTATCTGGATCAGGGTAATAGGACCAGTGTGTTATCTGGATCAGGGTAATGGTACCAGTGTGTTATCTGGATCAGGGTAATGGGACCAGTGTGTTATCTGGATCAGGGTAATGGGACCAGTGTGTTATCTGGATCAGGGTAATGGGACCAGTGTGTTATCTGGATCAGGGTAATGGGACCAGTGTGTTATCTGGATCAGGGTAATGGGACCAGTGTGTTATCTGGATCAGGGTAATGGGACCAGTGTGTTATCTGGATCAGGGTAATGGGACCAGTGTGTTATCTGGATCAGGGTAATGGGACCAGTGAGTTATCTGGATCAGGGTAATGGGACCAGTGTGTTATCTGGATCAGGGTAATGGGACCAGTGAGTTATCTGGATCAGGGTAATGGGACCAGTGTGTTATCTGGATCAGGGTAATGGGACCAGTGTGTTATCTGGATCAGGGTAATGGGACCAGAGTGTTCTTTGGGTCAAGGTAATGGGACCAGTGTGTTATCTGGATCAGGGTAATGGGACCAGTGTGTTATCTGGATCAGGGTAATGGGACCAGTGTGTTATCTGGATCAGGGTAAAGGGACCAGTGAGTTATCTGGATCAGGGTAATGGGACCAGTGTGTTATCTGGATCAGGGTAATGGGACCAGTGTGTTATCTGGATCAGGGTAATGGGACCAGTGTGTTATCTGGATCAGGGTAATGGGACCAGTGTGTTATCTGGATCAGGGTAATGGGACCAGTGTGTTATCTGGATCAGGGTAATGGGACCAGTATGTTATCGGAATCAAGGTAATGGGACCAGTGTGTTATCTGAATCAGGGTAATGGGACCAGTGTGTTATCTGCATCAGGGTAATGGGACCAGAGTGTTCTTTGGGTCAAGGTAATGGGACCAGTGTGTTATCTGGATCAGGGTAATGGGACCAGAGTGTTCTTTGAGTCAAGGTAATGGGACCAGTGTGTTATCTGGATCAGGGTAATGGGACCAGTGAGTTATCTGGATCAGGGTAATGGGACCAGTGTGTTATCTGGATCTGGGTAATGGGACCAGTGTGTTATCTGGATCAGGGTAATGGGACCAGAGTGCTCTTTGGGTCACATTAATGGGACCAGTGTGTTATCTGGATCATGGTAATGGGACCAGTGTGTTATCTGGATCAGGGTAATGGGACCAGTGTGTTATCTGGATCAGGGTAATGGGACCAGTGTGTTATCTGGATCAGGGTAATGGGACCAGTGTGTTATCTGGATCAGGGTAATAGGACCAGTGTGTTATCTGGATCAGGGTAATGGGACCAGTGTGTTATCTGGATCAGGGTAATGGGACCAGTGTGTTATCTGGATCAGGGTAATGGGACCAGTGTGTTATCTGGATCAGGGTAATGGGACCAGTGTGTTATCTGGATCAGGGTAATAGGACCAGTGTGTTATCTGGATCAGGGTAATGGTACCAGTGTGTTATCTGGATCAGGGTAATGGGACCAGTGTGTTATCTGGATCAGGGTAATGGGACCAGTGTGTTATCTGGATCAGGGTAATGGGACCAGTGTGTTATCTGGATCAGGGTAATGGGACCAGTGTGTTATCTGGATCAGGGTAATGGGACCAGTGTGTTATCTGGATCAGGGTAATGGGACCAGTGTGTTATCTGGATCAGGGTAATGGGACCAGTGTGTTATCTGGATCAGGGTAATGGGACCAGTGAGTTATCTGGATCAGGGTAATGGGACCAGTGTGTTATCTGGATCAGGGTAATGGGACCAGTGTGTTATCTGGATCAGGGTAATGGGACCAGAGTGTTCTTTGGGTCAAGGTAATGGGACCAGTGTGTTATCTGGATCAGGGTAATGGGACCAGAGTGTTCTTTGGGTCAAGGTAATGGGACCAGTGTGTTATCTGGATCAGGGTAATGGGACCAGTGTGTTATCTGGATCAGGGTAATGGGACCAGTGTGTTATCTGGATCAGGGTAAAGGGACCAGTGAGTTATCTGGATCAGGGTAATGGGACCAGTGTGTTATCTGGATCAGGGTAATGGGACCAGTGTGTTATCTGGATCAGGGTAATGGGACCAGTGTGTTATCTGGATCAGGGTAATGGGACCAGTGTGTTACCTGGATCAGGGTAATGGCACCAGTGTGTTATCTGGATCAGGGTAATGGGACCAGTGTGTTATCTGGATCAGGGTAATGGGACCAGTGTGTTATCTGGATCATGGTAATGGGACCAGTGTGTTATCTGGATCAGGGTAATGGGACCAGTGTGTTATCTGGATCAGGGTAATGGGACCAGTGTGTTATCTGGATCAGGGTAATGGGACCAGTGTGTTATCTGGATCAGGGTTATGGGACCAGTGTGTTATCTGGATCAGGGTAATGGGACCAGTGTGTTATCTGGATCAGGGTAATGGGACCAGTGTGTTATCTGGATCAGGGTAATGGGACCAGTGTGTTATCTGGATCAGGGTAATGGGACCAGTGTGTTATCTGGATCAGGGTAATGGGACCAGTGTGTTATCTGGATCAGGGTAATGGGACCAGTGTGTTATCTGGATCAGGGTAATGGGACCAGAGTGTTCTTTGGGTCAAGGTAATGGGACCAGTGTGTTATCTGGATCAGGGTAATGGGACCAGTGTGTTATCTGGATCAGGGTAATGGGACCAGTGTGTTATCTGGATCAGGGTAAAGGGACCAGTGAGTTATCTGGATCAGGGTAATGGGACCAGTGTGTTATCTGGATCAGGGTAATGGGACCAGTGTGTTATCTGGATCAGGGTAATGGGACCAGTGTGTTATCTGGATCAGGGTAATGGGACCAGTGTGTTATCTGGATCAGGGTAATGGGACCAGTGTGTTATCTGGATCAGGGTAATGGGACCAGTGTGTTATCTGGATCAGGGTAATGGGACCAGTGTGTTATCTGGATCAGGGTAATGGGACCAGAGTTTTCTTTGGGTCAAGGTAATGGGACCAGTGTGTTATCTGGATCAGGGTAATGGGACCAGTGTGTTATCTGGATCTGGGTATTGGGACCAGTGTGATATCTGGATCAGGGTAATGGGACCAGTGTGTTATCTGGATCAGGGTAATGGGACCAGTGTGTTATCTGGATCAGGGTAATGGGACCAGTGTGTTATCTGGATCAGGGTAATGGGACCAGTGTGTTATCTGGATCAGGGTAATGGGACCAGTGTGTTATCTGGATCAGGGTAATGGGACCAGTGTGTTATCTGGATCAGGGTAATGGGACCAGTGTGTTATCTGGATCAGGGTAATGGGACCAGTGTGTTATCTGGATCAGGGTAATGAGACCAGTGTGCTATCTGGATCAGGATAATGGGACCAGTGTGTTATCTGGATCAGGGTAATGGGACCAGTGTGTTATCTGGATCAGGGTAATGTGACCAGTGTGTTATCTGGATCAGGGTAATGGGACCAGTGTGTTATCTGGATCAGGGTAATGGGACCAGTGAGTTATCTGGATCAGGGTAATGGGACCAGTGTCTTATCTGGATTAGGGTAATGGGACCAGTGTGTTATCTGGATCAGGGTAATGGGACCAGAGTGTTCTTTGGGTCAAGGTAATGGGACCAGTGTGTTATCTGGATCAGGGTAATGGGACCAGTGTGTTATCTGGATCAGGGTAATGGGACCAGTGTGTTATCTGGATCAGGGTAAACGGACCAGTGAGTTATCTGGATCAGGGTAATGGGACCAGTGTGTTATCTGGATCAGGGTAATGGGACCAGTGTGTTATCTGGATCAGGGTAATGGGACCAGTGTGTTATCTGGATCAGGGTAATGGGACCAGTGTGTTATCTGGATCAGGGTAATGGGACCAGTGTGTTATCTGGATCAGGGTAATGGGACCAGTGTGTTATCTGGATCAGGGTAATGGGACCAGTGTGTTATCTGGATCAGGGTAATGGGACCAGTGTGTTATCTGGATCAGGGTAATGGGACCAGTGTGTTATCTGGATCATGGTAATGGGACCAGTGTGTTATCTGGATCAGGGTAATGGGACCAGTGTGTTATCTGGATCAGGGTAATGGGACCAGTGTGTTATCTGGATCAGGGTAATGGGACCAGTGTGTTATCTGGATCAGGGTAATGGGACCAGTGTGTTATCTGAATCAGGGTAATGGGACCAGTGTGTTATCTGCATCAGGGTAATGGGACCAGAGTGTTCTTTGGGTCAAGGTAATGGGACCAGAGTGTTCTTTGGGTCAAGGTAATGGGACCAGTGTGTTATCTGGATCAGGGTAATGGGACCAGAGTGTTCTTTGAGTCAAGGTAATGGGACCAGTGTGTTATCTGGATCAGGGTAATGGGACCAGTGAGTTATCTGGATCAGGGTAATGGGACCAGTGTGTTATCTGGATCAGGTAATGGGACCAGTGTGTTATCTGGATCAGGGTAATGGGACCAGAGTGCTCTTTGGGTCACATTAATGGGACCAGTGTGTTATCTGGATCATGGTAATGGGACCAGTGTGTTATCTGGATCAGGGTAATGGGACCAGTGTGTTATCTGGATCAGGGTAATGGGACCAGTGTGTTATCTGGATCAGGGTAATGGGACCAGTGTGTTATCTGGATCAGGGTAATGGGACCAGTGTGTTATCTGGATCAGGGTAATGGGACCAGTGTGTTATCTGGATCAGGGTAATGGACCAGTGTGTTATCTGGATCAGGGTAATGGGACCAGTGTGTTATCTGGATCAGGGTAATGGGACCAGTGTGTTATCTGGATCAGGGTAATGGGACCAGTGTGTTATCTGGATCAGGGTAATGGGACCAGTGTGTTATCTGGATCAGGGTAATGGGACCAGTGTGTTATCTGGATCAGGGTAATGGGACCAGTTGTGTTATCTGGATCAGGGTAATGGGACCAGTGTGTTATCTGGATCAGGGTAATGGGACCAGTGAGTTATCTGGATCAGGGTAATGGGACCAGTGTGTTATCTGGATCAGGGTAATGGGACCAGTGTGTTATCTGGATCAGGGTAATGGGACCAGAGTGTTCTTTGGGTCAAGGTAATGGGACCAGTGTGTTATCTGGATCAGGGTAATGGGACCAGTGTGTTATCTGGATCAGGGTAATGGGACCAGTGTGTTATCTGGATCAGGGTAAAGGGACCAGTGAGTTAATTGGATCAGGGTAATGGGACCAGTGTGTTATCTGGATCAGGGTAATGGGACCAGTGTGTTATCTGGATCAGGGTAATGGACCAGTGTGTTATCTGGATCAGGGTAATGGGACCAGTGTGTTATCTGGATCAGGGTAATGGCACCAGTGTGTTATCTGGATCAGGGTAATGGGACCAGTGTGTTATCTGGATCAGGGTAATGGGACCAGTGTGTTATCTGGATCAGGGTAATGGACCAGTGTGTTATCTGTATCAGGGTAATGGGACCAGTGTGTTATCTGGATCATGGTAATGGGACCAGTGTGTTATCTGGATCAGGTAATGGGACCAGTGTGTTATCTGGATCAGGGTAATGGGACCAGTGTGTTATCTGGATCAGGGTAATGGGACCAGTGTGTTATCTGATCAGGGTAATGGGACCAGTGTGTTATCTGGATCAGGGTAATGGGACCAGTGTGTTATCTGGATCAGGGTAATGGGACCAGTGTGTTATCTGGATCAGGGTAATGGGACCAGTGTGTTATATGGATCAGGGTAATGGACCAGTGTGTTATCTGGATCAGGGTAATGGGACCAGTGTGTTATCTGGATCAGGGTAATGGGACCAGTGTGTTATCTGGATCAGGGTAATGGGACCAGTGTGTTATCTGGATCAGGGTAATGGGACCAGAGTGTTCTTTGGGTCAAGGTAATGGGACCAGTGTGTTATCTGGATCAGGGTAATGGGACCAGAGTGTTATCTGGATCAGGGTAATGGAACAGTGTGTTATCTGGATCAGGGTAAAGGGACCAGTGAGTTATCTGGATCAGGGTAATGGACCAGTGTGTTATCTGGATCAGGGTAATGGGACCAGTGTGTTATCTGGATCAGGGTAATGGGACAAGTGTGTTATCTGGATCAGGGTAATGGGACCAGTGTGTTATCTGGATCAGGGTATGGGACCAGTGTGTTATCTGGATCAGGGTAATGGGACCAGTGTGTTATCTGGATCAGGGTAATGGGACCAGTGTGTTATCTGGATCAGGGTAATGGCACCAGTGTGTTATCTGGATCAGGGTAATGGGACCAGTGTGTTATCTGGATCAGGGTAATGGGACCAGAGTTTTCTTTGGGTCAAGGTAATGGGACCAGGTGTTATCTGGATCAGGGTAATGGGACCAGTGTGTTATCTGGATCTGGGTATTGGGACCAGTGTGATATCTGGATCAGGGTAATGGGACCAGTGTGTTATCTGGATCAGGGTAATGGGACCAGTGTGTTATCTGGATCAGGGTATGGGACCAGTGTGTTATCTGGATCAGGGTAATGGGACCAGTGTGTTATCTGGATCAGGGTAATGGGACCAGTGTGTTATCTGGATCAGGGTAATGGGACCAGTGTGTTATCTGGATCAGGTTAATGGGACCAGTGTGTTATCTGGATCAGGGTAATGGGACCAGTGTGTTATCTGGATCAGGGTAATGAGACCAGTGTGTTATCTGGATCAGGATAATGGGACCAGTGTGTTTATCTGGATCAGGGTAATGGGACCAGTGTGTTATCTGGATCAGGGTAATGTGACCAGTGTGTTATCTGGATCAGGGTATGGGACCAGTGTGTTATCTGGATCAGGGTAATGGGACCAGTGAGTTATCTGGATCAGGGTAATGGGACCAGTGTGTTATCTGATCAGGGTAATGGGACCAGTGTGTTATCTGGATCAGGGTAATGGGACCAGAGTGTTCTTTGGGTCAAGGTAATGGGACCAGTGTGTTATCTGGATCAGGGTAATGGGACAGTGTGTTATCTGGATCAGGGTAATGGGACCAGTGTGTTATCTGGATCAGGGTAAAGGGACCAGTGAGTTATCTGGATCAGGGTAATGGGACCAGTGTGTTATCTGGATCAGGGTAATGGGACCAGTGTGTTATCTGGATCAGGGTAATGGGACCAGTGTGTTATCTGGATCAGGGTAATGGGACCAGTGTGTTATCTGGATCAGGGTAATGGGACCAGTGTGTTATCTGATCAGGGTAATGGGACCAGTGTTTTATCTGGATCAGGGTAATGGGACCAGTGTGTTATCTGATCAGGGTAATGGGACCAGTGTGTTATCTGGATCAGGGTAATGACCAGTGTGTTATCTGAATCAGGGTAATGGGACAGTGTGTTATCTGCATCAGGGTAATGGGACCAGAGTGTTCTTTGGGTCAAGGTAATGGGACCAGTGTGTTATCTGGATCAGGGTAATGGGACCAGAGTGTTCTTTGAGTCAAGGTAATGGGACCAGTGTGTTATCTGGATCAGGGTAATGGGACCAGTGAGTTATCTGGATCAGGGTAATGGGACCAGTGTGTTATCTGGATCAGGGTAATGGGACCAGTGTGTTATCTGGATCAGGGTAAAGGGACCAGAGTGCTCTTTGGGTCACATTAATGGGACCAGTGTGTTATCTGGATCATGGTAATGGGACCAGTGTGTTATCTGGATCAGGGTAATGGGACCAGTGTGTTATCTGGATCAGGGTAATGGGACCAGTGTGTTATCTGGATCAGGGTAATGGGACCAGTGTGTTATCTGGATCAGGGTAATGGGACCAGTGTGTTATCTGGATCAGGGTAATGGGTACCAGTGTGTTATCTGGATCAGGGTAATGGGACCAGTGTGTTATCTGGATCAGGGTAATGGGACCAGTGTGTTATCTGGATCAGGGTAATGGGACCAGTGTGTTATCTGGATCAGGGTAATGGGACCAGTGTGTTATCTGGATCAGGGTAATGGGGACCAGTGTGTTATCTGGATCAGGGTAATGGGACCAGTGTGTTATCTGGATCAGGGTAATGCCGGCCACCAGTGTGTTATCTGGATCAGGGTAATGGGACCAGTGTGTTATCTGGATCAGGGTAATGGGACCAGTGAGTTATCTGGATCAGGGTAATGGGACCAGTGTGTTATCTGGATCAGGGTAATGGGACCAGTGTGTTATCTGGATCAGGGTAATGGGACCAGAGTGTTCTTTGGGTCAAGGTAATGGGACCAGTGTGTTATCTGGATCAGGGTAATGGGACCAGTGTGTTATCTGGATCAGGGTAATGGGACCAGTGTGTTATCTGGATCAGGGTAAAGGGACCAGTGAGTTATCTGGATCAGGGTAATGGGACCAGTGTGTTATCTGGATCAGGGTAATGGGACCAGTGTGTTATCTGGATCAGGGTAATGGGACCAGTGTGTTATCTGGATCAGGGTAATGGGACCAGTGTGTTATCTGGATCAGGGTAATGGCACCAGTGTGTTATCTGATCAGGGTAATGGGACCAGTGTGTTATCTGGATCAGGGTAATGGGACCAGTGTGTTATCTGTATCAGGGTAATGGGACCAGTGTGTTATCTGTATCAGGGTAATGGGACCAGTGTGTTATCTGGATCATGGTAATGGGACCAGTGTGTTATCTGGATCAGGGTAATGGGACCAGTGTGTTATCTGGATCAGGGTAATGGGACCAGTGTGTTATCTGGATCAGGGTAATGGGACCAGTGTGTTATCTGGATCAGGGTAATGGGACCAGTGTGTTATCTGGATCAGGGTAATGGGACCAGTGTGTTATCTGGATCAGGGTAATGGGACCAGTGTGTTATCTGGATCAGGGTAATGGGACCAGTGTGTTATCTGGATCAGGGTAATGGGACCAGTGTGTTATCTGGATCAGGGTAATGGGACCAGTGTGTTATCTGGATCAGGGTAATGGGACCAGTGTGTTATCTGGATCAGGGTAATGGGACCAGTGTGTTATCTGGATCAGGGTAATGGGACCAGAGTGTTCTTTGGGTCAAGGTAATGGGACTAGTGTGTTATCTGGATCAGGGTAATGGGACCAGTGTGTTATCTGGATCAGGGTAATGGGACCAGTGTGTTATCTGGATCAGGGTAAAGGGACCAGTGAGTTATCTGGATCAGGGTAATGGGACCAGTGTGTTATCTGGATCAGGGTAATGGGACCAGTGTGTTATCTGGATCAGGGTAATGGGACAAGTGTGTTATCTGGATCAGGGTAATGGGACCAGTGTGTTATCTGGATCAGGGTAATGGGACCAGTGTGTTATCTGGATCAGGGTAATGGGACCAGTGTGTTATCTGGATCAGGGTAATGGGACCAGTGTGTTATCTGGATCAGGGTAATGGCACCAGTGTGTTATCTGGATCAGGGTAATGGGACCAGTGTGTTATCTGGATCAGGGTAATGGGACCAGAGTTTTCTTTGGGTCAAGGTAATGGGACCAGTGTGTTATCTGGATCAGGGTAATGGGACCAGTGTGTTATCTGGATCTGGGTATTGGGACCAGTGTGATATCTGGATCAGGGTAATGGGACCAGTGTGTTATCTGGATCAGGGTAATGGGACCAGTGTGTTATCTGGATCAGGGTAATGGGACCAGTGTGTTATCTGGATCAGGGTAATGGGACCAGTGTGTTATCTGGATCAGGGTAATGGGACCAGTGTGTTATCTGGATCAGGGTAATGGGACCAGTGTGTTATCTGGATCAGGGTAATGGGACCAGTGTGTTATCTGGATCAGGGTAATGGGACCAGTGTGTTATCTGGATCAGGGTAATGAGACCAGTGTGTTATCTGGATCAGGGTAATGGGACCAGTGTGTTATCTGGATCAGGGTAATGGGACCAGTGTGTTATCTGGATCAGGGTAATGTGACCAGTGTGTTATCTGGATCAGGGTAATGGGACCAGTGTGTTATCTGGATCAGGGTAATGGGACCAGTGAGTTATCTGGATCAGGGTAATGGGACCAGTGTGTTATCTGGATCAGGGTAATGGGACCAGTGTGTTATCTGGATCAGGGTAATGGGAACAGAGTGTTCTTTGGGTCAAGGTAATGGGACCAGTGTGTTATCTGGATCAGGGTAATGGGACCAGTGTGTTATCTGGATCAGGGTAATGGGACCAGTGTGTTATCTGGATCAGGGTAAAGGGACCAGTGAGTTATCTGGATCAGGGTAATGGGACCAGTGTGTTATCTGGATCAGGGTAATGGGACCAGTGTGTTATCTGGATCAGGGTAATGGGACCAGTGTGTTATCTGGATCAGGGTAATGGGACCAGTGTGTTATCTGGATCAGGGTAATGGGACCAGTGTGTTATCTGGATCAGGGTAATGGGACCAGTGTGTTATCTGGATCAGGGTAATGGGACCAGTGTGTTATCTGGATCAGGGTAATGGGACCAGTGTGTTATCTGGATCAGGGTAATGGGACCAGTGTGTTATCTGAATCAGGGTAATGGGACCAGTGTGTTATCTGCATCAGGGTAATGGGACCAGAGTGTTCTTTGGGTCAAGGTAATGGGACCAGTGTGTTATCTGGATCAGGGTAATGGGACCAGAGTGTTCTTTGAGTCAAGGTAATGGGACCAGTGTGTTATCTGGATCAGGGTAATGGGACCAGTGAGTTATCTGGATCAGGGTAATGGGACCAGTGTGTTATCTAGATCAGGGTAATGGGACCAGTGTGTTATCTGGATCAGGGTAATGGGACCAGAGTGCTCTTTGGGTCACATTAATGGGACCAGTGTGTTATCTGGATCATGGTAATGGGACCAGTGTGTTATCTGGATCAGGGTAATGGGACCAGTGTGTTATCTGGATCAGGGTAATGGGACCAGTGTGATTTCTGGATCAGGGTAATGGGACCAGTGTGTTATCTGGATCAGGGTAATGGGACCAGTGTGTTATCTGGATCAGGGTAATGGGACCAGTGTGTTATCTGGATCAGGGTAATGGGACCAGTGTGTTATCTGGATCAGGGTAATGGGACCAGTGTGTTATCTGGATCAGGGTAATGGGACCAGTGTGTTATCTGGATCAGGGTAATGGCACCAGTGTGTTATCTGGATCAGGGTAATGGGACCAGTGTGTTATCTGGATCAGGGTAATGGGACCAGTGTGTTATCTGGATCAGGGTAATGGGACCAGTGTGTTATCTGTATCAGGGTAATGGGACCAGTGTGTTATCTGGATCATGGTAATGGGACCAGTGTGTTATCTGGATCAGGGTAATGGGACCAGTGTGTTATCTGGATCATGGTAATGGGACCAGTGTGTTATCTGGATCAGGGTAATGGGACCAGTGTGTTATCTGGATCAGGGTAATGGGACCAGTGTGTTATCTGTATCAGGGTAATGGGACCAGTGTGTTATCTGGATCATGGTAATGGGACCAGTGTGTTATCTGGATCAGGGTAATGGGACCAGTGTGTTATCTGGATCATGGTAATGGGACCAGTGTGTTATCTGGATCAGGGTAATGGGACCAGTGTGTTATCTGGATCAGGGTAATGGGACCAGTGTGTTATCTGGATCAGGGTAATGGGACCAGTGTGTTATCTGGATCAGGGTAATGGGACCAGTGTGTTATCTGTATCAGGGTAATGGGACCAGTGTGTTATCTGGATCATGGTAATGGGACCAGTGTGTTATCTGGATCAGGGTAATGGGACCAGTGTGTTATCTGGATCAGGGTAATGGGACCAGTGTGTTATCTGTATCAGGGTAATGGGACCAGTGTGTTATCTGGATCATGGTAATGGGACCAGTGTGTTATCTGGATCAGGGTAATGGGACCAGTGTGTTATCTGGATCAGGGTAATGGGACCAGTGTGTTATCTGGATCAGGGTAATGGGACCAGTGTGTTATCTGGATCAGGGTAATGGGACCAGTGTGTTATCTGTATCAGGGTAATGGGACCAGTGTGTTATCTGGATCAGGGTAATGGGACCAGTGTGTTATCTGGATCAGGGTAATGGGACCAGTGTGTTATCTGGATCAGGGTAATGGGACCAGTGTGTTATCTGGATCAGGGTAATGGGACCAGTGTGTTATCTGGATCAGGGTAATGGGACCAGTGTGTTATCTGGATCAGGGTAATGGGACCAGTGTGTTATCTGGATCAGGGTAATGGGACCAGAGTGTTCTTTGGGTCAAGGTAATGGGACCAGTGTGTTATCTGGATCAGGGTAATGGGACCAGTGTGTTAACTGGATCAGGGTAATGGGACCAGTGTGTTATCTGGATCAGGGTAAAGGGACCAGTGAGTTATCTGGATCAGGGTAATGGGACCAGTGTGTTATCTGGATCAGGGTAATGGGACCAGTGTGTTATCTGGATCAGGGTAATGGGACCAGTGTGTTATCTGGATCAGGGTAATGGGACCAGTGTGTTATCTGGATCAGGGTAATGGGACCAGTGTGTTATCTGGATCAGGGTAATGGGACCAGTGTGTTATCTGGATCAGGGTAATGGGACCAGTGTGTTATCTGGATCAGGGTAATGGGACCAGTGTGTTATCTGGATCAGGGTAATGGGACCAGTGTGTTATCTGGATCAGGGTAATGGGACCAGTGTGTTATCTGGATCAGGGTAATGGGACCAGAGTGTTCTTTGGGTCAAGGTAATGGGACCAGTGTGTTATCTGGATCAGGGTAATGGGACCAGTGTGTTATCTGGATCAGGGTAATGGAACCAGTGTGTTATCTGGATCAGGGTAAAGGGACCAGTGAGTTATCTGGATCAGGGTAATGGGACCAGTGTGTTATCTGGATCAGGGTAATGGGACCAGTGTGTTATCTGGATCAGGGTAATGGGACCAGTGTGTTATCTGGATCAGGGTAATGGGACCAGTGTGTTATCTGGATCAGGGTAATGGGACCAGTGTGTTATCTGGATCAGGGTAATGGGACCAGTGTGTTATCTGGATCAGGGTAATGGGACCAGTGTGTTATCTGGATCAGGGTAATGGGACCAGTGTGTTATCTGGATCAGGGTAATGGGACCAGTGTGTTATCTGGATCAGGGTAATGGGACCAGTGTGTTATCTGGATCAGGGTAATGGGACCAGTGTGTTATCGGGATCAGGGTAATGGGACCAGTGTGTTATCTGGATCAGGGTAATGGGACCAGTGTGTTATCTGGATCAGGGTAATGGGACCAGTGTGTTATCTGGATCAGGGTAATGGGACCAGTGTGTTATCTGGATCAGGGTAATGGGACCAGTGTGTTATCTGGATCAGGGTAATGGGACCAGTGAGTTATCTGGATCAGGGTAACGGGACCAGTGTGTTATCTGGATCAGGGTAATGGGACCAGTGTGTTATCTGGATCAGGGTAATGGGACCAGAGTGTTCTTTGGGTCAAGGTAATGGGACCAGTGTGTTATCTGGATCAGGGTAATGGGACCAGTGTGTTATCTGGATCAGGGTAATGGGACCAGTGTGTTATCTGGATCAGGGTAATGGGACCAGTGAGTTATCTGGATCAGGGTAACGGGACCAGTGTGTTATCTGGATCAGGGTAATGGGACCAGTGTGTTATCTGGATCAGGGTAATGGGACCAGAGTGTTCTTTGGGTCAAGGTAATGGGACCAGTGTGTTATCTGGATCAGGGTAATGGGACCAGTGTGTTATCTGGATCAGAGTAATGGGACCAGAGTGTTCTTTGGGTCAAGGTAATGGGACCAGTGTGTTATCTGGATCAGGGTAATGGGACCAGTGTGTTATCTGGATCAGGGTAATGGGACCAGTGTGTTATCTGGATCAGGGTAAAGGGACCAGTGAGTTATCTGGATCAGGGTAATGGGACCAGTGTGTTATCTGGATCAGGGTAATGGGACCAGTGTGTTATCTGGATCAGGGTATTGGGACCAGTGTGTTATCTGGATCAGGGTAATGGGACCAGTGTGTTATCTGGATCAGGGTAATGGGACCAGTGTGTTATCTGGATCAGGGTAATGGGACCCGTGTGTTATCTGGATCAGGGTAATGGGACCAGTGTGTTATCTGGATCAGGGTATTGGGACCAGTGTGTTATCTGGATCAGGGTAATGGGACCAGAGTTTTCTTTGGGTCAAGGTAATGGGACCACTGTGTTATCTGGATCAGGGTAATGGGACCAGTGTGTTATCTGGATCTGGTTATTGGGACCAGTGTGATATCTGGATCAGGGTAATGGGACCAGTGTGTTATCTGGATCAGGGTAATGGGACCAGTGTGTTATCTGGATCAGGGTAATGGGACCAGTGTGTTATCTGGATCAGGGTAATGGGACCAGTGTGTTATCTGGATCAGGGTAATGGGACCAGTGTGTTATCTGGATCAGCGTAATAGGACCAGTGTGTTATCTGGATCAGGGTATGGGACCAGTGTGATATCTGGATCAGGGTAATGGGACCAGTGTGTTATCTGCATCAGGGTAATGGGACCAGTATGTTATCGGAATCAAGGTAATTTGACCAGTGTGTTATCTGGATCAGGTTAATGAGACCAGTGTGTTATCTGGATCAGGGTAATGGGACCAGTGTGTTATCTGGATCAGGGTAATGGGACCAGTGTGTTATCTGGATCAGGGTAATGGGACCAGTGTGTTATCTGGATCAGGGTAATGGGACCAGTGTGTTATCTGGATCAGGGTAATGGGACCAGAGTGTTCTTTGAGTCAAGGTAATGGGACCAGTGTGTTATCTGGATCAGGGTAATGTGACCAGTGTGTTATCTGAATCAGGGTAGTGGGACCAGTGTGTTATCTGGATCAGGGTAATGGGACCAGAGTGTTCTTTGAGTCAAGGTAATGGGACCAGTGTGTTATCTGGATCAGGGTAATGGGACCAGAGTGTTCTTTGAGTCAAGGTAATGGGACCAGTGTGTTATCTGGATCAGGGCAATGGGACCAGTGAGTTATCTTGATCAGGGTAATGGGACCAGTGTGTTATCTGGATCAGGGTAATGGGACCAGTGTGTTATCTGGATCAGGGTAATGGGACCAGAGTGTTATCTGGATCAGGGTAATGGGACCAGTGTGTTATCTGGAACAGGGTAATGGGACCAGTGTGTTATCTGGATCAGGGTAATGGGACCAGTGTGTTATCTGGATCAGGGTAATGGGACCAGTGTGTTATCTGGATCAGGGTAATGGGACCAGTGTGTTATCTGCATCAGGGTAATGGGACCAGTGTGTTATCTGGATCAGGTTAATGGGACCAGAGTGTTCTTTGGGTCAAGGTAATGGGACCAGTGTGTTATCTGGATCAGGGTAATGGGACCAGTGTGTTATCTGGATCAGGGTAATGGGACCAGTGTGTTATCTGGATCAGGGTAAAGGTACCAGTGAGTTATCTGGATCAGGGTAATGGGACCAGTGTGTTATCTGGATCAGGTTAATGGGACCAGTGTGTTATCTGGATCAGGGTAATGGGACCAGTGTGTTATCTGGATCAGGGTAATGGGACCAGTGTGTTATCTGGATCAGGGTAATGGGACCAGTGTGTTATCTGGATCAGGGTAATGGGACCAGTGTGTTATCTGGATCAGGGTAATGGGACCAGTGTGTTATCTGGATCAGGGTAATGGGACCAGTGTGTTATCTGGATCAGGGTAATGGGACCAGTGTGTTATCTGGATCATGGTAATGGGACCAGTGTGTTATCTGGATCAGGGTAATGGGACCAGTGTGTTATCTGGATCAGGGTAATGGGACCAGTGTGTTATCTGGATCAGGGTAATGGGACCAGTGTGTTATCTGGATCAGGGTAATGGGACCAGTGTGTTATCTGGATCAGGGTAATGGGACCAGTGTGTTATCTGGATCAGGGTAATGGGACCAGAGTGTTCTTTGGGTCAAGGTAATGGGACCAGTGTGTTATCTGGATCAGGGTAATGGGACCAGTGTGTTATCTGGATCAGGGTAATGGGACCAGTGTGTTATCTGGATCAGGGTAAAGGGACCAGTGAGTTATCTGGATCAGGGTAATGGGACCAGTGTGTTATCTGGATCAGGGTAATGGGACCAGTGTGTTATCTGGATCAGGGTAATGGGACCAGTGTGTTATCTGGATCAGGGTAATGGGACCAGTGTGTTATCTGGATCAGGGTAATGGGACCAGTGTGTTATCTGGATCAGGGTAATGGGACCAGTGTGTTATCTGGATCAGGGTAATGGGACCAGTGTGTTATCTGGATCAGGGTAATGGGACCAGAGTTTTCTTTGGGTCAAGGTAATGGGACCAGTGTGTTATCTGGATCAGGGTAATGGGACCAGTGTGTTATCTGGATCTGGGTATTGGGACCAGTGTGATATCTGGATCAGGGTAATGGGACCAGTGTGTTATCTGGATCAGGGTAATGGGACCAGTGTGTTATCTGGATCAGGGTAATGGGACCAGTGTGTTATCTGGATCAGGGTAATGGGACCAGTGTGTTATCTGGATCAGGGTAATGGGACCAGTGTGTTATCTGGATCAGCGTAATAGGACCAGTGTGTTATCTGGATCAGGGTATGGGACCAGTGTGATATCTGGATCAGGGTAATGGGACCAGTGTGTTATCTGCATCAGGGTAATGGGACCAGTATGTTATCGGAATCAAGGTAATTTGACCAGTGTGTTATCTGGATCAGGTTAATGAGACCAGTGTGTTATCTGGATCAGGGTAATGGGACCAGTGTGTTATCTGGATCAGGGTAATGGGACCAGTGTGTTATCTGGATCAGGGTAATGGGACCAGTGTGTTATCTGGATCAGGGTAATGGGACCAGTGTGTTATCTGGATCAGGGTAATGGGACCAGAGTGTTCTTTGAGTCAAGGTAATGGGACCAGTGTGTTATCTGGATCAGGGTAATGTGACCAGTGTGTTATCTGAATCAGGGTAATGGGACCAGTGTGTTATCTGGATCAGGGTAATGGGACCAGAGTGTTCTTTGGGTCAAGGTAATGGGACCAGTGTGTTATCTGGATCAGGGTAATGGGACCAGAGTGTTCTTTGAGTCAAGGTAATGGGACCAGTGTGTTATCTGGATCAGGGTAATGGGACCAGTGAGTTATCTGGATCAGGGTAATGGGACCAGTGTGTTATCTGGATCAGGGTAATGGGACCAGTGTGTTATCTGGATCAGGGTAATGGGACCAGAGTGCTCTTTGGGTCACATTAATGGGACCAGTGTGTTATCTGGATCATGGTAATGGGACCAGTGTGTTATCTGGATCAGGGTAATGGGAACAGTGTGTTATCTGGATCAGGGTAATGGGACCAGTGTGTTATCTGGATCAGGGTAATGGGACCAGTGTGTTATCTGGATCAGGGTAATGGGACCAGTGTGTTATCTGGATCAGGTTAATGGGACCAGAGTGTTCTTTGGGTCAAGGTAATGGGACCAGTGTGTTATCTGGATCAGGGTAATGGGACCAGTGTGTTATCTGGATCAGGGTAATGGGACCATTGTGTTATCTGGATCAGGGTAAAGGGACCAGTGAGATATCTGGATCAGGGTAATGGGACCAGTGTGTTATCTGGATCAGGGTAGTGGGACCAGTGTGTTATCTGGATCAGGGTAATGGGACCAGTGTGTTATCTGGATCAGGGTAATGGGACCAGTGTGTTATCTGGATCAGGGTAATGGGACCAGTGTGTTATCTGGATCAGGGTAATGGGACCAGTGTGTTATCTGGATCAGGGTAGTGGGACCAGTGTGTTATCTGGATCAGGGTAATGGGACCAGTGTGTTATCTGGATCAGGGTAATGGGACCAGTGTGTTATCTGGATCAGTGTAATGGGACCAGTGTGTTATCTGGATCAGGGTAATGGGACCAGTGTGTTATCTGGATCAGGGTAATGGGACCAGTGTGTTATCTGGATCATGGTAATTGGACCAGTGTGTTATCTGGATCAGGGGAATGGGACCAGTGTGTTATCTGGATCAGGGTAATGGGACCAGTGTGTTATCTGGATCAGGGTAACGGGACCAGTGTGTTATCTGGATCAGGGTAATGGGACCTGTGTGTTATCTGGATCAGGGTAATGGGACCAGTGTGTTATCTGGATCAGGGTAATGGGACCAGTGTGTTATCTGGATCAGGGTAATGGGACCAGTGTGTTATCTGGATCAGGGTAATGGGACCAGTGTGTTATCTGGATCAGGGTAATGGGACCAGTGTGTTATCTGGATCAGGTTAATGGGACCAGAGTGTTCTTTGTGTCAAGGTAATGGGACCAGTGTGTTATCTGGATCAGGGTAATGGGACCAGTGTGTTATCTGGATCAGGGTAATGGGACCATTGTGTTATCTGGATCAGGGTAAAGGGACCAGTGAGATATCTGGATCAGGGTAATGGGACCAGTGTGTTATCTGGATCAGGGTAGTGGGACCAGTGTGTTATCTGGATCAGGGTAATGGGACCAGTGTGTTATCTGGATCAGGGTAATGGGACCAGTGTGTTATCTGGATCAGGGTAATGGGACCAGTGTGTTATCTGGATCAGGGTAATGGGACCAGTGTGTTATCTGGATCAGGGTAGTGGGACCAGTGTGTTATCTGGATCAGGGTAATGGGACCAGTGTGTTATCTGGATCAGGGTAATGGGACCAGTGTGTTATCTGGATCAGGGTAATGGGACCAGTGTGTTATCTGGATCAGGGTAATGGGACCAGTGTGTTATCTGGATCAGTGTAATGGGACCAGTGTGTTATCTGGATCAGGGTAATGGGACCAGTGTGTTATCTGGATCAGGGTAATGGGACCAGTGTGTTATCTGGATCATGGTAATTGGACCAGTGTGTTATCTGGATCAGGGGAATGGGACCAGTGTGTTATCTGGATCAGGGGAATGGGACCAGTGTGTTATCTGGATCAGGGTAATGGGACCAGTGTGTTATCTGGATCAGGGTAATGGGACCAGTGTGTTATCTGGATCAGGGTAATGGGACCAGTGTGTTATCTGGATCTGGGTAATGGGACCAGTGTGTTATCTGGATCAGGGTAATGGGACCAGTGTGTTATCTGGATCAGGGTAATGGGACCAGTGTGTTATCTGGATCAGGGTAATGGGACCAGAGTGTTCTTTGGGTCAAGGTAATGGGACCAGTGTGTTATCTGGATCAGGGTAATGGGACCAGGGTGTTATCTGGATCAGGGTAATGGGACCAGTGTGTTATCTGGATCAGGGTAAAGGGACCAGTGAGTTATCTGGATCAGGGTAATGGGACCAGTGTGTTATCTGGATCAGGGTAATGGGACCAGTGTGTTATCTGGATCAGGGTAATGGGACCAGTGTGTTATCTGGATCAGGGTAATGGGACCAGTGTGTTATCTGGATCAGGGTAATGGGACCAGTGTGTTATCTGGATCAGGGTAATGGGACCAGTGTGTTATCTGGATCAGGGTAATGGGACCAGTGTGTTATCTGGATCAGGGTAAATGGACCAGTGAGTTATCTGGATCAGGGTAATGGGACCAGTGTGTTATCTGGATCAGGGTAATGGGACCAGTGTGTTATCTGGATCAGGGTAATGGGACCAGTGTGTTATCTGGATCAGGGTAATGGGACCAGTGTGTTATCTGGATCAGGGTAATGGGACCAGTGTGTTATCTGGATCAGGGTAATGGGACCAGTGTGTTATCTGGATCAGGGTAATGGGACCAGTGTGTTATCTGGATCAGGGTAATGGGACCAGTGTGTTATCTGGATCAGGGTAATGGGACCAGAGTTTTCTTTGGGTCAAGGTAATGGGACCAGTGTGTTATCTGGATCAGGGTAATGGGACCAGTGTGTTATCTGGATCTGGGTATTGGGACCAGTGTGATATCTGGATCAGGGTAATGGGACCAGTGTGTTATCTGGATCAGGGTAATGGGACCAGTGTGTTATCTGGATCAGGGTAATGGGACCAGTGTGTTATCTGGATCAGGGTAATGGGACCAGTGTGTTATCTGGATCAGGGTAATGGCACCAGTGTGTTATCTGGATCAGGGTAATGGGACCAGTGTGTTATCTGGATCAGGGTAATGGGACCAGTGTGTTATCTGGATCAGGGTAATGGGACCAGTGTGTTATCTGGATCATGGTAATGGGACCAGTGTGTTATCTGGATCAGGGTAATGGGACCAGTGTGTTATCTGGATCAGGGTAATGGGACCAGTGTGTTATCTGGATCAGGGTAATGGGACCAGTGTGTTATCTGGATCAGGGTAATGGGACCAGTGTGTTATCTGGATCAGGGTAATGGGACCAGTGTGTTATCTGGATCAGGGTAATGGGACCAGAGTGTTCTTTGGGTCAAGGTAATGGGACCAGTGTGTTATCTGGATCAGGGTAATGGGACCAGTGTGTTATCTGGATCAGGGTAATGGGACCAGTGTGTTATCTGGATCAGGGTAAAGGGACCAGTGAGTTATCTGGATCAGGGTAATGGGACCAGTGTGTTATCTGGATCAGGGTAATGGGACCAGTGTGTTATCTGGATCAGGGTAATGGGACCAGTGTGTTATCTGGATCAGGGTAATGGGACCAGTGTGTTATCTGGATCAGGGTAATGGGACCAGTGTGTTATCTGGATCAGGGTAATGGGACCAGTGTGTTATCTGGATCAGGGTAATGGGACCAGTGTGTTATCTGGATCAGGGTAATGGGACCAGAGTTTTCTTTGGGTCAAGGTAATGGGACCAGTGTGTTATCTGGATCAGGGTAATGGGACCAGTGTGTTATCTGGATCTGGGTATTGGGACCAGTGTGATATCTGGATCAGGGTAATGGGACCAGTGTGTTATCTGGATCAGGGTAATGGGACCAGTGTGTTATCTGGATCAGGGTAATGGGACCAGTGTGTTATCTGGATCAGGGTAATGGGACCAGTGTGTTATCTGGATCAGGGTAATGGGACCAGTGTGTTATCTGGATCAGCGTAATAGGACCAGTGTGTTATCTGGATCAGGGTATGGGACCAGTGTGATATCTGGATCAGGGTAATGGGACCAGTGTGTTATCTGCATCAGGGTAATGGGACCAGTATGTTATCGGAATCAAGGTAATTTGACCAGTGTGTTATCTGGATCAGGTTAATGAGACCAGTGTGTTATCTGGATCAGGGTAATGGGACCAGTGTGTTATCTGGATCAGGGTAATGGGACCAGTGTGTTATCTGGATCAGGGTAATGGGACCAGTGTGTTATCTGGATCAGGGTAATGGGACCAGTGTGTTATCTGGATCAGGGTAATGGGACCAGAGTGTTCTTTGAGTCAAGGTAATGGGACCAGTGTGTTATCTGGATCAGGGTAATGTGACCAGTGTGTTATCTGAATCAGGGTAATGGGACCAGTGTGTTATCTGGATCAGGGTAATGGGACCAGAGTGTTCTTTGGGTCAAGGTAATGGGACCAGTGTGTTATCTGGATCAGGGTAATGGGACCAGAGTGTTCTTTGAGTCAAGGTAATGGGACCAGTGTGTTATCTGGATCAGGGTAATGGGACCAGTGAGTTATCTGGATCAGGGTAATGGGACCAGTGTGTTATCTGGATCAGGGTAATGGGACCAGTGTGTTATCTGGATCAGGGTAATGGGACCAGAGTGCTCTTTGGGTCACATTAATGGGACCAGTGTGTTATCTGGATCATGGTAATGGGACCAGTGTGTTATCTGGATCAGGGTAATGGGAACAGTGTGTTATCTGGATCAGGGTAATGGGACCAGTGTGTTATCTGGATCAGGGTAATGGGACCAGTGTGTTATCTGGATCAGGGTAATGGGACCAGTGTGTTATCTGGATCAGGTTAATGGGACCAGAGTGTTCTTTGGGTCAAGGTAATGGGACCAGTGTGTTATCTGGATCAGGGTAATGGGACCAGTGTGTTATCTGGATCAGGGTAATGGGACCATTGTGTTATCTGGATCAGGGTAAAGGGACCAGTGAGATATCTGGATCAGGGTAATGGGACCAGTGTGTTATCTGGATCAGGGTAGTGGGACCAGTGTGTTATCTGGATCAGGGTAATGGGACCAGTGTGTTATCTGGATCAGGGTAATGGGACCAGTGTGTTATCTGGATCAGGGTAATGGGACCAGTGTGTTATCTGGATCAGGGTAATGGGACCAGTGTGTTATCTGGATCAGGGTAGTGGGACCAGTGTGTTATCTGGATCAGGGTAATGGGACCAGTGTGTTATCTGGATCAGGGTAATGGGACCAGTGTGTTATCTGGATCAGGGTAATGGGACCAGTGTGTTATCTGGATCAGGGTAATGGGACCAGTGTGTTATCTGGATCAGTGTAATGGGACCAGTGTGTTATCTGGATCAGGGTAATGGGACCAGTGTGTTATCTGGATCAGGGTAATGGGACCAGTGTGTTATCTGGATCATGGTAATTGGACCAGTGTGTTATCTGGATCAGGGGAATGGGACCAGTGTGTTATCTGGATCAGGGTAATGGGACCAGTGTGTTATCTGGATCAGGGTAACGGGACCAGTGTGTTATCTGGATCAGGGTAATGGGACCTGTGTGTTATCTGGATCAGGGTAATGGGACCAGTGTGTTATCTGGATCAGGGTAATGGGACCAGTGTGTTATCTGGATCAGGGTAATGGGACCAGTGTGTTATCTGGATCAGGGTAATGGGACCAGTGTGTTATCTGGATCAGGGTAATGGGACCAGTGTGTTATCTGGATCAGGTTAATGGGACCAGAGTGTTCTTTGGGTCAAGGTAATGGGACCAGTGTGTTATCTGGATCAGGGTAATGGGACCTGTGTGTTATCTGGATCAGGGTAATGGGACCATTGTGTTATCTGGATCAGGGTAAAGGGACCAGTGAGATATCTGGATCAGGGTAATGGGACCAGTGTGTTATCTGGATCAGGGTAGTGGGACCAGTGTGTTATCTGGATCAGGGTAATGGGACCAGTGTGTTATCTGGATCAGGGTAATGGGACCAGTGTGTTATCTGGATCAGGGTAATGGGACCAGTGTGTTATCTGGATCAGGGTAATGGGACCAGTGTGTTATCTGGATCAGGGTAGTGGGACCAGTGTGTTATCTGGATCAGGGTAATGGGACCAGTGTGTTATCTGGATCAGGGTAATGGGACCAGTGTGTTATCTGGATCAGGGTAATGGGACCAGTGTGTTATCTGGATCAGGGTAATGGGACCAGTGTGTTATCTGGATCAGTGTAATGGGACCAGTGTGTTATCTGGATCAGGGTAATGGGACCAGTGTGTTATCTGGATCAGGGTAATGGGACCAGTGTGTTATCTGGATCATGGTAATTGGACCAGTGTGTTATCTGGATCAGGGGAATGGGACCAGTGTGTTATCTGGATCAGGGGAATGGGACCAGTGTGTTATCTGGATCAGGGTAATGGGACCAGTGTGTTATCTGGATCAGGGTAATGGGACCAGTGTGTTATCTGGATCAGGGTAATGGGACCAGTGTGTTATCTGGATCTGGGTAATGGGACCAGTGTGTTATCTGGATCAGGGTAATGGGACCAGTGTGTTATCTGGATCAGGGTAATGGGACCAGTGTGTTATCTGGATCAGGGTAATGGGACCAGAGTGTTCTTTGGGTCAAGGTAATGGGACCAGTGTGTTATCTGGATCAGGGTAATGGGACCAGGGTGTTATCTGGATCAGGGTAATGGGACCAGTGTGTTATCTGGATCAGGGTAAAGGGACCAGTGAGTTATCTGGATCAGGGTAATGGGACCAGTGTGTTATCTGGATCAGGGTAATGGGACCAGTGTGTTATCTGGATCAGGGTAATGGGACCAGTGTGTTATCTGGATCAGGGTAATGGGACCAGTGTGTTATCTGGATCAGGGTAATGGGACCAGTGTGTTATCTGGATCAGGGTAATGGGACCAGTGTGTTATCTGGATCAGGGTAATGGGACCAGTGTGTTATCTGGATCAGGGTAAATGGACCAGTGAGTTATCTGGATCAGGGTAATGGGACCAGTGTGTTATCTGGATCAGGGTAATGGGACCAGTGTGTTATCTGGATCAGGGTAATGGGACCAGTGTGTTATCTGGATCAGGGTAATGGGACCAGTGTGTTATCTGGATCAGGGTAATGGGACCAGTGTGTTATCTGGATCAGGGTAATGGGACCAGTGTGTTATCTGGATCAGGGTAATGGGACCAGTGTGTTATCTGGATCAGGGTAATGGGACCAGTGTGTTATCTGGATCAGGGTAATGGGACCAGAGTTTTCTTTGGGTCAAGGTAATGGGACCAGTGTGTTATCTGGATCAGGGTAATGGGACCAGTGTGTTATCTGGATCTGGGTATTGGGACCAGTGTGATATCTGGATCAGGGTAATGGGACCAGTGTGTTATCTGGATCAGGGTAATGGGACCAGTGTGTTATCTGGATCAGGGTAATGGGACCAGTGTGTTATCTGGATCAGGGTAATGGGACCAGTGTGTTATCTGGATCAGGGTAATGGGACCAGTGTGTTATCTGGATCAGGGTAATAGGACCAGTGTGTTATTTGGATCAGGGTATGGGACAGGGTGATATCTGGATCAGGGTAATGGGACCAGTGTGTTATCTGCATCAGGGTAATGGGACCAGTATGTTATCGGAATCAAGGTAATTTGACCAGTGTGTTATCTGGATCAGGTTAATGAGACCAGTGTGTTATCTGGATCAGGGTAATCGGACCAGTGTGTTATCTGGATCAGGGTAATGGGACCAGTGTGTTATCTGGATCAGGGTAATGGGACCAGTGTGTTATCTGGATCAGGGTAATGGGACCAGTGTGTTATCTGGATCAGGGTAATGGGACCAGAGTGTTCTTTGAGTCAAGGTAATGGGACCAGTGTGTTATCTGGATCAGGGTAATGTGACCAGTGTGTTATCTGAATCAGGGTAATGGGACCAGTGTGTTATCTGGATCAGGGTAATGGGACCAGAGTGTTCTTTGAGTCAAGATAATGGGACCAGTGTGTTATCTGGATCAGGGTAATGGGACCAGTGAGTTATCTGGATCAGGGTAATGGGACCAGTGTGTTATCTGGATCAGGGTAATGGGACCAGTGTGTTATCTGGATCAGGGTAATGGGACCAGAGTGCTCTTTGGGACACATTAATGGGACCAGTGTGTTATCTGGATCAGGGTAATGGGACCAGTGTGTTATCTGGATCAGGGTAATGGGACCAGTGTGTTATCTGGATCAGGGTAACGGGACCAGTGTGTTATCTGGATCAGGGTAATGGGACCTGTGTGTTATCTGGATCAGGGTAATGGGACCAGTGTGTTATCTGGATCAGGGTAATGGGACCAGTGTGTTATCTGGATCAGGGTAATGGGACCAGTGTGTTATCTGGATCAGGGTAATGGGACCAGTGTGTTATCTGGATCAGGGTAATGGGACCAGTGTGTTATCTGGATCAGGGTAATGGGACCAGTGAGTTATCTGGATCAGGGTAACGGGACCAGTGTGTTATCTGGTTCAGGGTAATGGGACCAGTGTGTTATCTGGATCAGGGTAATGGGACCAGAGTGTTCTTTGGGTCAAGGTAATGGGACCAGTGTGTTATCTGGATCAGGGTAATGGGACCAGGGTGTTATCTGGATCAGGGTAATGGGACCAGTGTGTTATCTGGATCAGGGTAAAGGGACCAGTGAGTTATCTGGATCAGGGTAATGGGACCAGTGTGTTATCTGGATCAGGGTAATGGGACCAGTGTGTTATCTGGATCAGGGTAATGGGACAAGTGTGTTATCTGGATCAGGGTAATGGGACCAGTGTGTTATCTGGATCAGGGTAATGGGACCAGTGTGTTATCTGGATCAGGGTAATGGGACCAGTGTGTTATCTGGATCAGGGTAATGGGACCAGTGTTTTATCTGGATCAGGGTAATGGGACCAGAGTTTTCTTTGGGTCAAGGTAATGGGACCAGTGTGTTATCTGGATCAGGGTAATGGGACCAGTGTGTTATCTGGATCTGGGTATTGGGACCAGTGTGATATCTGGATCAGGGTAATGGGACCAGTGTGTTATCTGGATCAGGGTAATGGGACCAGTGTGTTATCTGGATCAGGGTAATGGGACCAGTGTGTTATCTGGATCAGGGTAATGGGACCAGTGTGTTATCTGAATCAGGGTAATGGGACCAGTGTGTTATCTGGATCAGCGTAATAGGACCAGTGCGTTATCTGGATCAGGGTATGGGACCAGTGTGACATCTGGATCAGGGTAATGGGACCAGTGTGTTATCTGCATCAGGGTAATGGGACCAGTATGTTATCGGAATCAAGGTAATTTGACCAGTGTGTTATCTGGATCAGGTTAATGAGACCAGTGTGTTATCTGGATCAGGGTAATCGGACCAGTGTGTTATCTGGATCAGGGTAATGGGACCAGTGTGTTATCTGGATCAGGGTAATGGGACCAGTGTGTTATCTGGATCAGGGTAATGGGACCAGTGTGTTATCTGGATCAGGGTAATGGGACCAGAGTGTTCTTTGAGTCAAGGTAATGGGACCAGTGTGTTATCTGGATCAGGGTAATGTGACCAATGTGTTATCTGAATCAGGGTAATGGGACCAGTGTGTTATCTGGATCAGGGTAATGGGACCAGAGTGTTCTTTGGGTCAAGGTAATGGGACCAGTGTGTTATCTGGATCAGGGTAATGGGACCAGAGTGTTCTTTGAGTCAAGGTAATGGGACCAGTGTGTTATCTGGATCAGGGTAATGGGACCAGTGAGTTATCTGGATCAGGGTAATGGGACCAGTGTGTTATCTGGATCAGGGTAATGGGACCAGTGTGTTATCTGGATCAGGGTAATGGGACCAGAGTGCTCTTTGTGTCACATTAATGGGACCAGTGTGTTATCTGGATCATGGTAATGGGACCAGTGTGTTATCTGGATCAGGGTAATGGGACCAGTGTGTTATCTGGATCAGGGTAATGGGACCAGTGTGTTATCTGGATCAGGGTAATGGGACCAGTGTGTTATCTGGATCAGGGCAATGGGACCAGCGTGTTATCTGGATCAGGTTAATGGGACCAGAGTGTTCTTTGGGTCAAGGTAATGGGACCAGTGTGTTATCTGGATCAGGGTAATGGGACCAGTGTGTTATCTGGATCAGGGTAATGGGACCAGTGTGTTATCTGGATCAGGGTAAAGGGACCAGTGAGTTATCTGGATCAGGGTAATGGGACCAGTGTGTTATCTGGATCAGGGTAACGGGACCAGTGTGTTATCTGGATCAGGGTAATGGGACCAGCGTGTTATCTGGATCAGGGTAATGGGACCAGCGTGTTATCTGGATCAGGGTAATGGGACCAGCGTGTTATCTGGATCAGGGTAATGGGACCAGTGTGTTATCTGGATCAGGGTAATGGGACCAGTGTGTTATCTGGATCAGGGTAATGGGACCAGTGTGTTATCTGGATCAGGGTAATGGGACCAGTGTGTTATCTGGATCATGGTAATGGGACCAGTGTGTTATCTGGATCAGGGTAATGGGACCAGTGTGTTATCTGGATCAGGGTAATGGGACCAGTGTGTTATCTGGATCAGGGTAATGGGACCAGTGTGTTATCTGGATCAGGGTAATGGGACCAGTGTGTTATCTGGATCAGGGTAATGGGACCAGTGTGTTATCTGGATCAGGGTAATGGGACCAGTGTGTTATCTGGATCAGGGTAATGGGACCAGTGTGTTATCTGGATCAGGGTAATGGGACCAGTGTGTTATCTGGATCAGGGTAATGGGACCAGTGTGTTATCTGGATCAGGGTAATGGGACCAGTGTGTTATCTGGATCAGGGTAATGGGACCAGTGTGTTATCCGGATCAGGGTAATGGGACCAGTTTGTTATCTGGATCAGGGTAATGGGACCAGTGTGTTATCTGGATCAGCGTAATGGGACCAGTGAGTTATCTGGATCAGGGTAACGGGACCAGTGTATTATCTGGATCAGGGTAATGAGACCAGTGAGTTATCTGGATCAGGGTAATGGGACCAGTGTGTTATCTGGATCAGGGTAATGGGACCAGTGTGTTATCTGGATCAGGGTAATGGGACCAGAGTGCTCTTTGGGTCACATTAATGGGACCAGTGTGTTATCTGGATCATGGTAATGGGACCAGTGTGTTATCTGGATCAGGGTAATGGGACCTGTGTGTTATCTGGATCAGGGTAATGGGACCAGTGTGTTATCTGGATCAGGGTAATGGGACCAGTGTGTTATCTTGATCAGGGTAATGGGACCAGTGTGTTATCTGGATCAGGGTAATGGGACCAGTGTGTTATCTGGATCAGGGTAATGGGACAAGTGAGTTATCTGGATCAGGGTAACGGGACCAGTGTGTTATCTGGATCAGGGTAATGGGACCAGTGTGTTATCCGGATCAGGGTAATGGGACCAGTTTGTTATCTGGATTAGGGTAATGGGACCAGTGTGTTATCTGGATCAGGGTAATGGGACCAGTGAGTTATCTGGATCAGGGTAACGGGACCAGTGTGTTATCTGGATCAGGGTAATGGGACCAGTGTGTTATCTGGATCAGGGTAATGGGACCAGAGTGTTCTTTGGGTCAAGGTAATGGGACCAGTGTGTTATCTGGATCAGGGTAATGGGACCAGTGTGTTATCTGGATCAGGGTAAAGGGACCAGTGAGTTATCTGGATCAGGGTAATGGGACCAGTGTGCTATCTGGATCAGTGTAATGGGACCAGTGTGTTATCTGGATCAGGGTAATAGGACCAGTGTGTTATCTGGATCAGGGTATGGGACCAGTGTGATATCTGGATCAGGGTAATGGGACCAGTGTGTTATCTGCATCAGGGTAATGGGACCAGTGTGTTATCTGGATCAGGGTAATAGGACCAGTGTGTTATCTGGATCAGGGTATGGGACCAGTGTGATATCTGGATCAGGGTAATGGGACCAGTGTGTTATCTGCATCAGGGTAATGGGACCAGTATGTTATCGGAATCAAGGTAATTTGACCAGTGTGTTATCTGGATCAGGTTAATGAGACCAGTGTGTTATCTGGATCAGGGTAATCGGACCAGTGTGTTATCTGGATCAGGGTAATGGGACCAGTGTGTTATCTGGATCAGGGTAATGGGACCAGTGTGTTATCTGGATCAGGGTAATGGGACCAGTGTGTTATCTGGATCAGGGTAATGGGACCAGAGTGTTCTTTGAGTCAAGGTAATGGGACCAGTGTGTTATCTGGATCAGGGTAATGTGACCAGTGTGTTATCTGAATCAGGGTAATGGGACCAGTGTGTTATCTGGATCAGGGTAATGGGACCAGAGTGTTCTTTGAGTCAAGATAATGGGACCAGTGTGTTATCTGGATCAGGGTAATGGGACCAGTGAGTTATCTGGATCAGGGTAATGGGACCAGTGTGTTATCTGGATCAGGGTCATGGGACCAGTGTGTTATCTGGATCAGGGTAATGGGACCAGAGTGCTCTTTGGGTCACATTAATGGGACCAGTGTGTTATCTGGATCATGGTAATGGGACCAGTGTGTTATCTGGATCAGGGTAATGGGACCAGTGTGTTATCTGGATCAGGGTAATGGGACCTGTGTGTTATCTGGATCAGGGTAATGGGACCAGTGTGTTATCTGGATCAGGGTAATGGGACCAGTGTGTTATCTTGATCAGGGTAATGGGACCAGTGTGTTATCTGGTTCAGGGTAATGGGACCAGTGTGTTATCTGGATCAGGGCAATGGGCCCAGTGAGTTATCTGGATCAGGGTAATGGGACCAGTGTGTTATCTGGATCAGGGTAATGGGACCAGTGTGTTATCTGGATCAGGGTAATGGGACCAGTGTGTTATCTGGATCAGGGTAATGGGACCAGTGTGTTATCTGGATCAGGGTAATGGGACCAGTGTGTTATCTGGATCAGGGTAATGGGACCAGTGTGTTATCTGGATCAGGGTAACGGGACCAGTGTGTTATCTGGATCAGGGTAACGGGACCAGTGTGTTATCTGGATCAGGGTAATGGGACCAGTGTGTTATCTGGATCAGGGTAATGGGACCAGTGTGTTATCTGGATCAGGGTAATGGGACCAGTGTGTTATCTGGATCAGGGTAATGGGACCAGTGTGTTATCTGGATCAGGGTAATGGGACCAGTGTGTCATCTGGATCAGGGTAATGGGACCAGTGTGTTATCTGGATCAGGGTAATGGGACCAGTGTGTTATCTGGATCAGGGTAACGGGACCAGTGTGTTATCTGGATCAGGGTAATGGGACCAGTGTGTTATCTGGATCAGGGTAATGGGACCAGAGTGTTCTTTGGGTCAAGGTAATGGGACCAGTGTGTTATCTGGATCAGGGTAATGGGACCAGGGTGTTATCTGGATCAGGGTAATGGGACCAGTGTGTTATCTGGATCAGGGTAAAGGGACCAGTGAGTTATCTGGATCAGGGTAATGGGACCAGTGTGTTATCTGGATCAGGGTAATGGGACCAGTGTGTTATCTGGATCAGGGTAATGGGACCAGTGTGTTATCTGGATCAGGGTAATGGGACCAGTGTGTTATCTGGATCAGGGTAATGGGACCAGTGTGTTATCTGGATCAGGGTAATGGGACCAGTGTTTTATCTGGATCAGGGTAATGGGACCAGAGTTTTCTTTGGGTCAAGGTAATGGGACCAGTGTGTTATCTGGATCAGGGTAATGGGACCAGTGTGTTATCTGGATCTGGGTATTGGGACCAGTGTGATATCTGGATCAGGGTAATGGGACCAGTGTGTTATCTGCATCAGGGTAATGGGACCAGTGTGTTATCTGGATCAGGGTAATGGGACCAGTGTGTTATCTGGATCAGGGTAATGGGACCAGTGTGTTATCTGGATCAGGGTAATGGGACCAGTGTGTTATCTGGATCAGCGTAATAGGACCAGTGTGTTATCTGGATCATGGTATGGGACCAGTGTGATATCTGGATCAGGGTAATGGGACCAGTGTGTTATCTGCATCAGGGTAATGGGACCAGTATGTTATCGGAATCAAGGTAATTTGACCAGTGTGTTATCTGGATCAGGTTAATGAGACCAGTGTGTTATCTGGATCAGGGTAATGGGACCAGTGTGTTATCTGGATCAGGGTAATGGGAACAGTGTGTTATCTGGATCAGGGTAATGGGACCAGTGTGTTATCTGGATCAGGGTAATGGGACCAGTGTGTTATCTGGATCAGGGTAATGGGACCAGAGTGTTCTTTGAGTCAAGGTAATGGGACCAGTGTGTTATCTGGATCAGGGTAATGTGACCAGTGTGTTATCTGAATCAGGGTAATGGGACCAGTGTGTTATCTGGATCAGGGTAATGGGACCAGAGTGTTCTTTGGGTCAAGGTAATGGGACCAGTGTGTTATCTGGATCAGGGTAATGGGACCAGAGTGTTCTTTGAGTCAAGGTAATGGGACCAGTGTGTTATCTGGATCAGGGTAATGGGACCAGTGAGTTATCTGGATCAGGGTAATGGGACCAGTGTGTTATCTGGATCAGGGTAATGGGACCAGTGTGTTATCTGGATAAGGGTAATGGGACCAGAGTGCTCTTTGGGTCACATTAATGGGACCAGTGTGTTATCTGGATCATGGTAATGGGACCAGTGTATTATCTGGATCAGGGTAATGGGACCAGTGTGTTATCTGGTTCAGGGTAATGGGACCAGTGTGTTATCTGGATCAGGGTAATGGGACCAGAGTGTTCTTTGGGTCAAGGTAATGGGACCAGTGTGTTATCTGGATCAGGGTAATGGGACCAGGGTGTTATCTGGATCAGGGTAATGGGACCAGTGTGTTATCTGGATCAGGGTAAAGGGACCAGTGAGTTATCTGGATCAGGGTAATGGGACCAGTGTGTTATCTGGATCAGGGTAATGGGACCAGTGTGTTATCTGGATCAGGGTAATGGGACCAGTGTGTTATCTGGATCAGGGTAATGGGACCAGTGTGTTATCTGGATCAGGGTAATGGGACCAGTGTGTTATCTGGATCAGGGTAATGGGACCAGTGTGTTATCTGGATCAGGGTAATGGGACCAGTGTGTTATCTGGATCAGGGTAATGGGACCAGTGTGTTATCTGGATCAGGGTAATGGGACCAGTGTTTTATCTGGATCAGGGTAATGGGACCAGAGTTTTCTTTGGGTCAAGGTAATGGGACCAGTGTGTTATCTGGATCAGGGTAATGGGACCAGTGTGTTATCTGGATCTGGGTATTGGGACCAGTGTGATATCTGGATCAGGGTAATGGGACCAGTGTGTTATCTGGATCAGGGTAATGGGACCAGTGTGTTATCTGGATCAGGGTAATGGGACCAGTGTGTTATCTGGATCAGGGTAATGGGACCAGTGTGTTATCTGAATCAGGGTAATGGGACCAGTGTGTTATCTGGATCAGCGTAATAGGACCAGTGCGTTATCTGGATCAGGGTATGGGACCAGTGTGACATCTGGATCAGGGTAATGGGACCAGTGTGTTATCTGCATCAGGGTAATGGGACCAGTATGTTATCGGAATCAAGGTAATTTGACCAGTGTGTTATCTGGATCAGGTTAATGAGACCAGTGTGTTATCTGGATCAGGGTAATCGGACCAGTGTGTTATCTGGATCAGGGTAATGGGACCAGTGTGTTATCTGGATCAGGGTAATGGGACCAGTGTGTTATCTGGATCAGGGTAATGGGACCAGTGTGTTATCTGGATCAGGGTAATGGGACCAGAGTGTTCTTTGAGTCAAGGTAATGGGACCAGTGTGTTATCTGGATCAGGGTAATGTGACCAATGTGTTATCTGAATCAGGGTAATGGGACCAGTGTGTTATCTGGATCAGGGTAATGGGACCAGAGTGTTCTTTGGGTCAAGGTAATGGGACCAGTGTGTTATCTGGATCAGGGTAATGGGACCAGAGTGTTCTTTGAGTCAAGGTAATGGGACCAGTGTGTTATCTGGATCAGGGTAATGGGACCAGTGAGTTATCTGGATCAGGGTAATGGGACCAGTGTGTTATCTGGATCAGGGTAATGGGACCAGTGTGTTATCTGGATCAGGGTAATGGGACCAGAGTGCTCTTTGTGTCACATTAATGGGACCAGTGTGTTATCTGGATCATGGTAATGGGACCAGTGTGTTATCTGGATCAGGGTAATGGGACCAGTGTGTTATCTGGATCAGGGTAATGGGACCAGTGTGTTATCTGGATCAGGGTAATGGGACCAGTGTGTTATCTGGATCAGGGCAATGGGACCAGCGTGTTATCTGGATCAGGTTAATGGGACCAGAGTGTTCTTTGGGTCAAGGTAATGGGACCAGTGTGTTATCTGGATCAGGGTAATGGGACCAGTGTGTTATCTGGATCAGGGTAATGGGACCAGTGTGTTATCTGGATCAGGGTAAAGGGACCAGTGAGTTATCTGGATCAGGGTAATGGGACCAGTGTGTTATCTGGATCAGGGTAACGGGACCAGTGTGTTATCTGGATCAGGGTAATGGGACCAGCGTGTTATCTGGATCAGGGTAATGGGACCAGCGTGTTATCTGGATCAGGGTAATGGGACCAGCGTGTTATCTGGATCAGGGTAATGGGACCAGTGTGTTATCTGGATCAGGGTAATGGGACCAGTGTGTTATCTGGATCAGGGTAATGGGACCAGTGTGTTATCTGGATCAGGGTAATGGGACCAGTGTGTTATCTGGATCATGGTAATGGGACCAGTGTGTTATCTGGATCAGGGTAATGGGACCAGTGTGTTATCTGGATCAGGGTAATGGGACCAGTGTGTTATCTGGATCAGGGTAATGGGACCAGTGTGTTATCTGGATCAGGGTAATGGGACCAGTGTGTTATCTGGATCAGGGTAATGGGACCAGTGTGTTATCTGGATCAGGGTAATGGGACCAGTGTGTTATCTGGATCAGGGTAATGGGACCAGTGTGTTATCTGGATCAGGGTAATGGGACCAGTGTGTTATCTGGATCAGGGTAATGGGACCAGTGTGTTATCTGGATCAGGGTAATGGGACCAGTGTGTTATCTGGATCAGGGTAATGGGACCAGTGTGTTATCCGGATCAGGGTAATGGGACCAGTTTGTTATCTGGATCAGGGTAATGGGACCTGTGTGTTATCTGGATCAGCGTAATGGGACCAGTGAGTTATCTGGATCAGGGTAACGGGACCAGTGTATTATCTGGATCAGGGTAATGAGACCAGTGAGTTATCTGGATCAGGGTAATGGGACCAGTGTGTTATCTGGATCAGGGTAATGGGACCAGTGTGTTATCTGGATCAGGGTAATGGGACCAGAGTGCTCTTTGGGTCACATTAATGGGACCAGTGTGTTATCTGGATCATGGTAATGGGACCAGTGTGTTATCTGGATCAGGGTAATGGGACCTGTGTGTTATCTGGATCAGGGTAATGGGACCAGTGTGTTATCTGGATCAGGGTAATGGGACCAGTGTGTTATCTTGATCAGGGTAATGGGACCAGTGTGTTATCTGGATCAGGGTAATGGGACCAGTGTGTTATCTGGATCAGGGTAATGGGACAAGTGAGTTATCTGGATCAGGGTAACGGGACCAGTGTGTTATCTGGATCAGGGTAATGGGACCAGTGTGTTATCCGGATCAGGGTAATGGGACCAGTTTGTTATCTGGATTAGGGTAATGGGACCAGTGTGTTATCTGGATCAGGGTAATGGGACCAGTGAGTTATCTGGATCAGGGTAACGGGACCAGTGTGTTATCTGGATCAGGGTAATGGGACCAGTGTGTTATCTGGATCAGGGTAATGGGACCAGAGTGTTCTTTGGGTCAAGGTAATGGGACCAGTGTGTTATCTGGATCAGGGTAATGGGACCAGTGTGTTATCTGGATCAGGGTAAAGGGACCAGTGAGTTATCTGGATCAGGGTAATGGGACCAGTGTGCTATCTGGATCAGTGTAATGGGACCAGTGTGTTATCTGGATCAGGGTAATAGGACCAGTGTGTTATCTGGATCAGGGTATGGGACCAGTGTGATATCTGGATCAGGGTAATGGGACCAGTGTGTTATCTGCATCAGGGTAATGGGACCAGTGTGTTATCTGGATCAGGGTAATAGGACCAGTGTGTTATCTGGATCAGGGTATGGGACCAGTGTGATATCTGGATCAGGGTAATGGGACCAGTGTGTTATCTGCATCAGGGTAATGGGACCAGTATGTTATCGGAATCAAGGTAATTTGACCAGTGTGTTATCTGGATCAGGTTAATGAGACCAGTGTGTTATCTGGATCAGGGTAATCGGACCAGTGTGTTATCTGGATCAGGGTAATGGGACCAGTGTGTTATCTGGATCAGGGTAATGGGACCAGTGTGTTATCTGGATCAGGGTAATGGGACCAGTGTGTTATCTGGATCAGGGTAATGGGACCAGAGTGTTCTTTGAGTCAAGGTAATGGGACCAGTGTGTTATCTGGATCAGGGTAATGTGACCAGTGTGTTATCTGAATCAGGGTAATGGGACCAGTGTGTTATCTGGATCAGGGTAATGGGACCAGAGTGTTCTTTGAGTCAAGATAATGGGACCAGTGTGTTATCTGGATCAGGGTAATGGGACCAGTGAGTTATCTGGATCAGGGTAATGGGACCAGTGTGTTATCTGGATCAGGGTCATGGGACCAGTGTGTTATCTGGATCAGGGTAATGGGACCAGAGTGCTCTTTGGGTCACATTAATGGGACCAGTGTGTTATCTGGATCATGGTAATGGGACCAGTGTGTTATCTGGATCAGGGTAATGGGACCAGTGTGTTATCTGGATCAGGGTAATGGGACCTGTGTGTTATCTGGATCAGGGTAATGGGACCAGTGTGTTATCTGGATCAGGGTAATGGGACCAGTGTGTTATCTTGATCAGGGTAATGGGACCAGTGTGTTATCTGGTTCAGGGTAATGGGACCAGTGTGTTATCTGGATCAGGGCAATGGGCCCAGTGAGTTATCTGGATCAGGGTAATGGGACCAGTGTGTTATCTGGATCAGGGTAATGGGACCAGTGTGTTATCTGGATCAGGGTAATGGGACCAGTGTGTTATCTGGATCAGGGTAATGGGACCAGTGTGTTATCTGGATCAGGGTAATGGGACCAGTGTGTTATCTGGATCAGGGTAATGGGACCAGTGTGTTATCTGGATCAGGGTAACGGGACCAGTGTGTTATCTGGATCAGGGTAACGGGACCAGTGTGTTATCTGGATCAGGGTAATGGGACCAGTGTGTTATCTGGATCAGGGTAATGGGACCAGTGTGTTATCTGGATCAGGGTAATGGGACCAGTGTGTTATCTGGATCAGGGTAATGGGACCAGTGTGTTATCTGGATCAGGGTAATGGGACCAGTGTGTCATCTGGATCAGGGTAATGGGACCAGTGTGTTATCTGGATCAGGGTAATGGGACCAGTGTGTTATCTGGATCAGGGTAACGGGACCAGTGTGTTATCTGGATCAGGGTAATGGGACCAGTGTGTTATCTGGATCAGGGTAATGGGACCAGAGTGTTCTTTGGGTCAAGGTAATGGGACCAGTGTGTTATCTGGATCAGGGTAATGGGACCAGGGTGTTATCTGGATCAGGGTAATGGGACCAGTGTGTTATCTGGATCAGGGTAAAGGGACCAGTGAGTTATCTGGATCAGGGTAATGGGACCAGTGTGTTATCTGGATCAGGTTAATGGGACCAGTGTGTTATCTGGATCAGGGTAATGGGACCAGTGTGTTATCTGGATCAGGGTAATGGGACCAGTGTGTTATCTGGATCAGGGTAATGGGACCAGTGTGTTATCTGGATCAGGGTAATGGGACCAGTGTTTTATCTGGATCAGGGTAATGGGACCAGAGTTTTCTTTGGGTCAAGGTAATGGGACCAGTGTGTTATCTGGATCAGGGTAATGGGACCAGTGTGTTATCTGGATCTGGGTATTGGGACCAGTGTGATATCTGGATCAGGGTAATGGGACCAGTGTGTTATCTGGATCAGGGTAATGGGACCAGTGTGTTATCTGGATCAGGGTAATGGGACCAGTGTGTTATCTGGATCAGGGTAATGGGACCAGTGTGTTATCTGGATCAGGGTAATGGGACCAGTGTGTTATCTGGATCAGCGTAATAGGACCAGTGTGTTATCTGGATCAGGGTATGGGACCAGTGTGATATCTGGATCAGGGTAATGGGACCAGTGTGTTATCTGCATCAGGGTAATGGGACCAGTATGTTATCGGAATCAAGGTAATTTGACCAGTGTGTTATCTGGATCAGGTTAATGAGACCAGTTTGTTATCTGGATCAGGGTAATGGGACCAGTGTGTTATCTGGATCAGGGTAATGGGAACAGTGTGTTATCTGGATCAGGGTAATGGGACCAGTGTGTTATCTGGATCAGGGTAATGGGACCAGTGTGTTATCTGGATCAGGGTAATGGGACCAGAGTGTTCTTTGAGTCAAGGTAATGGGACCAGTGTGTTATCTGGATCAGGGTAATGTGACCAGTGTGTTATCTGAATCAGGGTAATGGGACCAGTGTGTTATCTGGATCAGGGTAATGGGACCAGAGTGTTCTTTGGGTCAAGGTAATGGGACCAGTGTGTTATCTGGATCAGGGTAATGGGACCAGAGTGTTCTTTGAGTCAAGGTAATGGGACCAGTGTGTTATCTGGATCAGGGTAATGGGACCAGTGAGTTATCTGGATCAGGGTAATGGGACCAGTGTGTTATCTGGATCAGGGTAATGGGACCAGTGTGTTATCTGGATAAGGGTAATGGGACCAGAGTGCTCTTTGGGTCACATTAATGGGACCAGTGTGTTATCTGGATCATGGTAATGGGACCAGTGTATTATCTGGATCAGGGTAATGGGACCAGTGTGTTATCTGGATCAGGGTAATGGGACCAGCGTGTTATCTGGATCATGGTAATGGGACCAGTGTGTTATCTGGATCAGGGTAATGGGACCAGCGTGTTATCTGGATCAGGTTAATGGGACCAGAGTGTTCTTTGGGTCAAGGTAATGGGACCAGTGTGTTATCCGGATCAGGGTAATGGGACCAGTGTGTTATCTGGATCAGGGTAATGGGACCAGTGTGTTATCTGGATCAGGGTAAAGGGACCAGTGAGTTATCTGGATCAGGGTAATGGGACCAGTGTGTTATCTGGATCAGGGTAATGGGACCAGTGTGTTATCTGGATCAGGGTAATGGGACCAGTGTGTTATCTGGATCAGGGTAATGGGACCAGTGTGTTATCTGGATCAGGGTAATGGGACCAGTGTGTTATCTGGATCAGGGTAATGGGACCAGTGTGTTATCTGGATCAGGGTAATGGGACCAGTGTGTTATCTGGATCAGGGTATTGGGAACAGTGTGTTATCTGGATCAGGGTAATGGGACCAGTGTGTTATCTGGATCAGGGTAATGGGACCAGTGTGTTATCTGGATCAGGGTAATGGGACGAGAGTGTTCTTTGAGTCAAGGTAATGGGACCAGTGTGTTATCTGGATCAGGGTAATGTGACCAGTGTGTTATCTGAATCAGGGTAATGGGACCAGTGTGTTATCTGGATCAGTGTAATGGGACCAGTGTGTTATCTGGATCAGGGTAATGGGACCAGTGTGTTATCTGGATCAGGGTAATGGGACCAGTGTGTTATCTGGATCAGGGTAATGGGACCAGTGTGTTATCTGGATCAGGGTAATGGGAACAGTGTGTTATCTGGATCAGGGTAATGGGACCAGTGTGTTATCTGGATCAGGGTAATGGGACCAGTGTGTTATCTGGATCAGGGTAATGGGACCAGAGTGTTCTTTGAGTCAAGGTAATGGGACCAGTGTGTTATCTGGATCAGGGTAATGTGACCAGTGTGTTATCTGAATCAGGGTAATGGGACCAGTGTGTTATCTGGATCAGGGTAATGGGACCAGAGTGTTCTTTGGGTCAAGGTAATGGGACCAGTGTGTTATCTGGATCAGGGTAATGGGACCAGAGTGTTCTTTGAGTCAAGGTAATGGGACCAGTGTGTTATCTGGATCAGGGTAATGGGACCAGTGAGTTATCTGGATCAGGGTAATGGGACCAGTGTGTTATCTGGATCAGGGTAATGGGACCAGTGTGTTATCTGGATCAGGGTAATGGGACCAGTGTGTTATCTGGATCAGGGTAATGGGACCAGTGTGTTATCTGGATCAGGGTAATGGGAACAGTGTGTTATCTGGATCAGGGTAATGGGACCAGTGTGTTATCTGGATCAGGGTAATGGGACCAGTGTGTTATCTGGATCAGGGTAATGGGACCAGTGTGTTATCTGGATCAGGGTAATGGGACCAGTGTGTTATCTGGATCAGGGTAATGGGACCAGTGTGTTATCTGGATCAGGGTAATGGGACAAGTGTGTTATCTGGATCAGGGTAATGGGACCAGTGTGTTATCTGGATCAGGGTAATGGGACCAGTGTGTTATCTGGATCAGGGTAATGGGACCAGTGTGTTATCTGGATCAGGGTAAAGGGACCAGTGAGTTAACTGGATCAGGGTAATGGGACCAGTGTGTTATCTGGATCAGGGTAATGGGACCAGTGTGTTATCTGGATCAGGGTAATGGGACCAGTGTGTTATCTGGATCAGGGTAATGGGACCAGTGTGTTATCTGGATCAGGGTAATGGGACCAGTGTGATATCTGGATCAGGGTAATGGGACCAGTGTGTTATCTGGATCAGGGTAATGGGACCAGAGTGCTCTTTGGGTCACATTAATGGGACCAGTGTGTTATCTGGATCATGGTAATGGGACCAGTGTGTTATCTGGATCAGGGTAATGGGACCTGTGTGTTATCTGGATCAGGGTAATGGGACCAGTGTGTTATCTGGATCAGGGTAATGGGACCAGTGTGTTATCTGGATCAGGGTAATGGGACCAGTGTGTTATCTGGATCAGGGTAATGGGACCAGTGTGTTATCCGGATCAGGGTAATGGGACCAGTGTGTTATCTGGATCAGGGTAATGGGACCAGTGTGTTATCTGGATCAGGGTAATGGGACCAGTGTGTTATCCGGATCAGGGTAATGGGACCAGTTTGTTATCTGGATCAGGGTAATGGGACCAGTGTGTTATCTGGATCAGGGTAATGGGACCAGTGTGTTATCTGGATCAGGGTAATGGGACCAGTGTGTTATCTGGATCAGGGTAATGGGACCAGTGTGTTATCTGGATCAGGGTAATGGGACCAGAGTGTTCTTTGGGTCAAGGTAATGGGACCAGTGTGTTATCTGGATCAGGGTAATGGGACCAGTGTGTTATCTGGATCAGGGTAATGGGACCAGTGTGTTATCTGGATCAGGGTAAAGGGACCAGTGAGTTATCTGGATCAGGGTAATGGGACCAGTGTGTTATCTGGATCAGGGTAATGGGACCAGTGTGTTATCTGGGTCAGGGTAATGGGACCAGTGTGTTATCTGGATCAGGGTAATGGGACCAGTGTGTTATCTGGATCAGGGTAATGGGACCAGTGTGTTATCTGGATCAGGGTAATGGGACCAGTGTGTTATCTGGATCAGGGTAATGGGACCAGTGTGTTATCTGGATCAGGGTAATGGGACCAGTGTGTTATCTGGATCAGGGTAATGGGACCAGTGTGTTATCTGGATCAGGGTAATGGGACCAGAGTGTTCTTTGGGTCAAGGTAATGGGACCAGTGTGTTATCTGGATCAGGGTAATGGGACCAGTGTGTTATCTGGATCTGGGTATTGGGACCAGTGTGATATCTGGATCAGGGTAATGGGACCAGTGTGTTATCTGGATCAGGGTAATGGGACCAGTGTGTTATCTGGATCAGGGTAATGGGACCAGTGTGTTATCTGGATCAGAGTAATGGGACCAGTGTGTTATCTGGATCAGGGTAATGGGACCAGTGTGTTATCTGGATCAGGGTAATAGGACCAGTGTGTTATCTGGATCAGGGTATGGGACCAGTGTGATATCTGGATCAGGGTAATGGGACCAGTGTGTTATCTGCATCAGGGTAATGGGATCAGTATGTTATCGGAATCAAGGTAATTTGACCAGTGTGTTATCTGGATCAGGTTAATGAGACCAGTGTGTTATCTGGATCAGGGTAATGGGACCAGTGTGTTATCTGGATCAGGGTAATGGGACCACAGTGTTCTTTGGGTCAAGGTAATGGGACCAGTGTGTTATCTGGATCAGGGTAATGGGACCAGTGTGTTATCTGGATCAGGGTAATGGGACCAGTGTGTTATCTGGATCAGGGTAATGGGACCAGTGTGTTATCTGGATCAGGGTAATGGGACCAGTGTGTTATCTGGATCAGGGTAATGGGACCAGTGTGTTATTTGGATCAGGGTAATGGGACCAGAGTGTTCTTTGGGTCAAGGTAATGGGACCAGTGAGTTATCTGGATCAGGGTAATGGGACCAGTGAGTTATCTGGATCAGGGTAATGGGACCAGTGTGTTTCTGGATCAGGGTAATGGGACGAGTGTGTTATCTGGATCAGGGTAATGGGACCAGTGTGTTATCTGGATCAGGGTAATGGGACCAGTGTGTTATCTGGATCAGGGTAATGGGACCAGTGTGTTATCTGGATCAGGGTAATGGGACCAGTGAGTTATCTGGATCACGGTAATGGGACCAGTGTGTTTCTGGATCAGGGTAATGGGACCAGTGAGTTATCTGGATCAGGGTAATGGGACGAGTGTGTTATCTGGATCAGGGTAATGGGACCAGTGTGTTATCTGGATCAGGGTAATGGGACCAGTGTGTTACCTGGATCAGGGTAATGGGACCAGTGTGTTATCTGGATCAGGGTAATGGGACCAGTGAGTTATCTGGATCAGGGTAATGGGAGCAGTGAGTTATCTGGATCAGGGTAATGGGACCAGTGTGTTATCTGGATCAGGGTAATGGGACCAGTGTGTTATCTGGATCAGGGTAATGGGACCAGAGTGTTCTTTGGGTCAAGGTAATGGGACCACTGTGTTATCTGGATCAGGGTAATGGGACCAGTGTGCTATCTGGATCAGGGAAAATGGGACCAGTGTGTTATCTGGATCAGGGTAATGGGACCAGTGAGTTATCTGGATCAGGGTAATGGGACCAGTGTGTAATCTGGATCAAGGTAATGGGACCAGTGTGTTATCTGGATCATGGTAATGGGACCAGTTTGTTATCTGGATCAGGATAATGGGACCACTGTGATATCTGGATCAGGGTAATGGGACCAGTGTGTTATCTGGATCAGGGTAATGGGACCAGTGTGTTATCTGGATCAGGGTAATGGGACCAGTGTGATATCTGGATCACGGTAATGGGACCAGTGTGTTATCTGGATCAGGGTAATGGCACCAGTATGTAATCGGAATCAAGGTAATGGGACCAGTGTGTTATCTGGATCAGGTTAATGGGACCAGTGTGTTATCTGGATCAGGGTAATGGGACCAGTGTGTTATCTGGATCAGGGTAATGGGACCAGAGTGTTCTTTGGGTCAAGGTAATGGGACCAGTGTGTTATCTGGATCAGGGTAATGGGACCAGTGTGTTCTTTGAGTCAAGGTAATGGGACCAGTGTGTTATCTGGATCAGGGTAATGGGACCAGTGAGTTATCTGGATCAGGGTAATGGGACCAGTGTGTTATCTGGATCAGGGTAATGGGACCAGTGAGTTATCTGGATCAGGGTAATGGGAGCAGTGAGTTATCTGGATCAGGGTAATGGGACCAGTGTGTTATAGGGATCAGGGTAATGGGACCAGTGTGTTATCTGGATCAGGGTAATGGGACCAGAGTGTTCTTTGGGTCAAGGTAATGGGACCAGTGTGTTATCTGGATCAGGGTAATGGGACCAGTGTGTTACCTGGATCAGGGTAATGGGACCAGTGTGTTATCTGGATCAGGGTAATGGGACCAGTGAGTTATCTGGATCAGGGTAATGGGAGCAGTGAGTTATCTGGATCAGGGTAATGGGACCAGTGTGTTATCTGGATCAGGGTAATGGGACCAGTGTGTTATCTGGATCAGGGTAATGGGACCAGAGTGTTCTTTGGGTCAAGGTAATGGGACCACTGTGTTATCTGGATCAGGGTAATGGGACCAGTGTGCTATCTGGATCAGGGTAATGGGACCAGTGTGTTATCTGGATCAGGGTAATGGGACCAGTGAGTTATCTGGATCAGGGTAATGGGACCAGTGTGTAATCTGGATCAAGGTAATGGGACCAGTGTGTTATCTGGATCAGGTTAATGGGACCAGTGTGTTATCTGGATCAGGGTAATGGGACCAGTGTGTTATCTGGATCAGGGTAATGGGACCAGAGTGTTCTTTGGGTCAAGGTAATGGGACCAGTGTGTTATCTGGATCAGGGTAATCGGACCAGTGTGTTATCTGGATCAGGGTAATGGGACCAGTGTGTTATCTGGATCAGGGTAATGGGACTAGTGTGTTATCTGGATCATGGTAATGGGACCAGTGTGTTATCTGGATCAGGGTAATGTGACCAGTGTGTTATCTGGATCAGGGTAATGGACCAGAGTGTTCATTGGGTCAAGGTAATGGGACCAGCGTGTTATCTGGATCAGTGGAATGGGACCAGTGAGTTATCTGGATCAGGGTAATGGGACCAGTGTGTTATCTGGATCAGGCTAATGGGACCAAGTGTTCTTTGGGTCAAGGTAATGGGACCAGTGTGTTATCTGGATCAGGGTAATGGGACCAGTGTGTTATCTGGATCAGGGTAATAGGACCAGTGAGTTATCTGCATCAGGGTAATGGGACGAGTGTGTTATCTGGATCATGGTAATGGGACCAGTGTGTTATCTGGATCAGTGTAATGGGACCAGTGTGTTATCTGGATCAAGGTAATGGGACCAGTGTGTTATCTGGATCAGGGTAATTGGACCAGTGTGTTATCTGGATCAGGGTAATGGGACCAGTGTGTTATCTGGATCAGGGTAATGGGACCGGTGTGTTATCTTGTTCAAGGTAATGGGACCAGTGTGTTATCTGGATCAGGGTAATGGGACCAGAGTGTTCTTTGGGTCAAGGTAATGGGACCAGTGTGTTATCTGGATCAGGGTAATGGGACCAGTGTGTTACCTGGATCAGGGTAATGGGACCAGTGTGTTATCTGGATCAGGGTAATGGGACCAGTGAGTTATCTGGATCAGGGTAATGGGAGCAGTGAGTTATCTGGATCAGGGTAATGGGACCAGTGTGTTATCTGGATCAGGGTAATGGGACCAGTGTGTTATCTGGATCAGGGTAATGGGACCAGAGTGTTCTTTGGGTCAAGGTAATGGGACCACTGTGTTATCTGGATCAGGGTAATGGGACCAGTGTGCTATCTGGATCAGGGTAATGGGACCAGTGTGTTATCTGGATCAGGGTAATGGGACCAGTGAGTTATCTGGATCAGGGTAATGGGACCAGTGTGTAATCTGGATCAAGGTAATGGGACCAGTGTGTTATCTGGATCAGGTTAATGGGACCAGTGTGTTATCTGGATCAGGGTAATGGGACCAGTGTGTTATCTGGATCAGGGTAATGGGACCAGAGTGTTCTTTGGGTCAAGGTAATGGGACCAGTGTGTTATCTGGATCAGGGTAATCGGACCAGTGTGTTATCTGGATCAGGGTAATGGGACCAGTGTGTTATCTGGATCAGGGTAATGGGACTAGTGTGTTAACTGGATCATGGTAATGGGACCAGTGTGTTATCTGGATCAGGGTAATGTGACCAGTGTGTTATCTGGATCAGGGTAATGGACCAGAGTGTTCATTGGGTCAAGGTAATGGGACCAGCGTGTTATCTGGATCAGTGGAATGGGACCAGTGAGTTATCTGGATCAGGGTAATGGGACCAGTGTGTTATCTGGATCAGGCTAATGGGACCAAGTGTTCTTTGGGTCAAGGTAATGGGACCAGTGTGTTATCTGGATCAGGGTAATGGGACCAGTGTGTTATCTGGATCAGGGTAATAGGACCAGTGAGTTATCTGCATCAGGGTAATGGGACGAGTGTGTTATCTGGATCATGGTAATGGGACCAGTGTGTTATCTGGATCAGTGTAATGGGACCAGTGTGTTATCTGGATCAAGGTAATGGGACCAGTGTGTTATCTGGATCAGGGTAATTGGACCAGTGTGTTATCTGGATCAGGGTAATGGGACCAGTGTGTTATCTGGATCAGGGTAATGGGACCGGTGTGTTATCTTGTTCAAGGTAATGGGACCAGTGTGTTATCTGGATCAGGGTAATGGGACCAGTGTGTTATCTGGATCAGGGTAATGGGACCAGTGTGATATCTGGATCAGGGTAATGGGACCAGTGTGTTATCTGGATCAGGGTAATGGGACCAGTGTGTTATCTGGATCAGGGTAATGGAACCAGTATGTTATCGGAATCAAGGTAATGGGACCAGTGTGTTAGCTGGATCAGGGTAATGGGACCAGAGTGTTCTTTGGGTCAAGGTAATGGGACCAGTGTGTTATCTGGATCAGGGTAATGGGACCAGTGTGTTATCTGGATCAGGGTAATGGGACCAGTGTGTTATCTGGATCAGGGTAATGGGACCAGAGTGTTCATTGGGTCAAGGTAATGGGACCAGCGTGTTATCTGGATCAGTGGAATGGGACCAGTGAGTTATCTGGATCAGGGTAATGGGACCAGTGTGTTATCTGGATCAGGCTAATGGGACCAAGTGTTCTTTGGGTCAAGGTAATGGGACCAGTGTGTTATCTGGATCAGGGTAATGGGACCAGTGTGTTATCTGGATCAGGGTAATAGGACCAGTGAGTTATCTGCATCAGGGTAATGGGACGAGTGTGTTATCTGGATCATGGTAATGGGACCAGTGTGTTATCTGGATCAGTGTAATGGGACCAGTGTGTTATCTGGATCAAGGTAATGGGACCAGTGTGTTATCTGGATCAGGGTAATTGGACCAGTGTGTTATCTGGATCAGGGTAATGGGACCAGTGTGTTATCTGGATCAGGGTAATGGGACCGGTGTGTTATCTTGTTCAAGGTAATGGGACCAGTGTGTTATCTGGATCAGGGTAATGGGACCAGTGTGTTATCTGGATCAGGGTAATGGGACCAGTGTGATATCTGGATCAGGGTAATGGGACCAGTGTGTTATCTGGATCAGGGTAATGGGACCAGTGTGTTATCTGGATCAGGGTAATGGAACCAGTATGTTATCGGAATCAAGGTAATGGGACCAGTGTGTTATCTGGATCAGGGTAATGGAACCAGTATGTTATCGGAATCAAGGTAATGGGACCAGTGTGTTATCTGGATCAGGGTAACGGGACCAGTGTGTTATCTGGATCAGGGTAATGGGACCAGTGTGATATCTGGATCAGGGTAATGGGACCAGTGTGTTATCTGGATCAGGGTAATGGGACCAGTGTGTTATCTGGATCAGGGTAATGGAACCAGTATGTTATCGGAATCAAGGTAATGGGACCAGTGTGTTATCTGGATCAGGGTAATGGAACCAGTATGTTATCGGAATCAAGGTAATGGGACCAGTGTGTTATCTGGATCAGGGTAATGGGACCGGTGTGTTATCTTGTTCAAGGTAATGGGACGAGTGTGTTATCTGGATCAGGGTAATGGGACCAGTGTGTTATCTGGATCAGGGTAATGGAACCAGTATGTTATCGGAATCAAGGTAATGGGACCAGTGTGTTAGCTGGATCAGGGTAATGGGACCAGTGTGTTATCTGGATCATGGTAATGGGACCAGTTTGTTATCTGGATCAGGATAATGGGACCACTGTGATATCTGGATCAGGGTAATGGGACCAGTGTGTTATCTGGATCAGGGTAATGGGACCAGTGTGTTATCTGGATCAGGGTAATGGGACCAGTGTGTTATCTGGATCAGGGTAATGGGACCAGTGTGATATCTGGATCACGGTAATGGGACCAGTGTGTTATCTGGATCAGGGTAATGGCACCAGTATGTAATCGGAATCAAGGTAATGGGACCAGTGTGTTATCTGGATCAGGTTAATGGGACCAGTGTGTTATCTGGATCAGGGTAATGGGACCAGTGTGTTATCTGGATCAGGGTAATGGGACCAGTGTGTTATCTGTATCAGGGTAATGGGACCAGTGTGTTATCTGGATCAGGGTAAAGGGACCAGTGAGTTATCTGGATCAGGGTAATGGGACCAGTGTGTTATCTGGATCAGGGTAATGGGACCAGTGTGTTTTCTGGATCAGGGTAATGGGACCAGTGTGTTATCTGGATCAGGGTAATGGGACCAGTGTGTTATCTGGATCAGGGTAATGGGACCAGTGTGTTATCTGGATCAGGGTAATGGGACCAGTGTGTTATCTGGATCAGGGTAATGGGACCAGTGAGTTATCTGGATCAGGGTAATGGGAGCAGTGAGTTATCTGGATCAGGGTAATGGGACCAGTGTGTTATCTGGATCAGGGTAATGGGAACAGTGTGTTATCTGGATCAGGGTAATGGGACCAGAGTGTTCTTTGGGTCAAGGTAATGGGACCAGTGTGTTATCTGGATCAGGGTAATGGGACCAGTGTGCTATCTGGATCAGGGTAATGGGACCAGTGTGTTATCTGGATCAGGGTAATGGGACCAGTGAGTTATCTGGATCAGGGTAATGGGACCAGTGTGTAATCTGGATCAAGGTAATGGGACCAGTGTGTTATCTGGATCATGGTAATGGGACCAGTTTGTTATCTGGATCAGGATAATGGGACCACTGTGATATCTGGATCAGGGTAATGGGACCAGTGTGTTATCTGGATCAGGGTAATGGGACCAGTGTGTTATCTGGATCAGGGTAATGGGACCAGTGTGTTATCTGGATCAGGGTAATGGGACCAGTGTGATATCTGGATCAGGTTAATGGGACCAGTGTGTTATCTGGATCAGTGTAATGGGACCAGTGTGTTATCTGGATCAAGGTAATGGGACCAGTGAGTTATCTGGATCAGGGTAATGGGACCAGTGAGTTATCTGGATCAGGGTAATGGTACCAGTGTGTTATCTGGATCAGGGTAATGGGACCAGAGTGTTCTTTGGGTCACATTAATGGGACCAGTGTGTTATCTGGATCAGGGTAATGGGACCAGTGTGTTATCTGGATCAGGGTAATGGGACCAGTGTGTTATCTGGATCAGGGTAATGGGACCAGTGTGTTATCTGGATCAGGGTAATGGGACCAGTGTGTTATCTGGATCAGGGTAATGGGACCAGTGTGTTATATGGCTCAGGGTAATGGGACCAGTGTGTTATCTGGATCAGGGTAATGGGACCAGAGTGTTCTTTGGGTCACATTAATGGGACCAGTGTGTTATCTGGATCAGGGTAATGGGACCAGTGTGTTATCTGGATCAGGGTAATGGGACCAGAGTGTTATCTGGATCAGGGTAATGGGACCAGTGTGTTATCTGGATCAGGGTAATGGGACCAGTGTGTTATCTGGATCAGGGTAATGGGACCAGTGTGTTATCTGGATCAGGGTAATGGGACCAGTGTGTTATCTGGATCAGGGTAATGGGACCAGTGTGTTATCTGGATCAGGGTAATGGGACCAGTGTGTTATCTGGATCAGGGTAATGGGACCAGTGTGTTATCTGGATCAGGGTAATGGGACCAGTGTGTTATCTGGATCAGGGTAATGGGACCAGTGTGTTATCTGGATCAGGGTAATGGAACCAGTATGTTATCGGAATCAAGGTAATGGGACCAGTGTGTTAGCTGGATCAGGGTAATGGGACCAGAGTGTTCTTTGGGTCAAGGTAATGGGACCAGTGTGTTATCTGGATCAGGGTAATGGGACCAGTGTGTTATCTGGATCAGGGTAATGGGACCAGTGTGTTATCTGGATCAGGGTAATGGGACCAGAGTGTTCTTTGAGTCAAGGTAATGGGACCAGTGTGTTATCTGGATCAGGGTAATGGGACCAGTGTGATATCTGGATCACGGTAATGGGACCAGTGTATTATCTGGATCAGGGTAATGGCACCAGTATGTAATCGGAATCAAGGTAATGGGACCAGTGTGTTATCTGGATCAGGTTAATGGGACCAGTATGTTATCGGAATCAAGGTAATGGGACCAGTGTGTTAGCTGGATCAGGGTAATGGGACCAGAGTGTTCTTTGGGTCAAGGTAATGGGACCAGTGTGTTATCTGGATCAGGGTAATGGACCAGAGTGTTCATTGGGTCAAGGTAATGGGACCAGCGTGTTATCTGGATCAGGGGAATGGGACCAGTGAGTTATCTGGATCAGGGTAATGGGACCAGTGTGTTATCTGGATCAGGCTAATGGGACCAAGTGTTCTTTGGGTCAAGGTAATGGGACCAGTGTGTTATCTGGATCAGGGTAATGGGACCAGTGTGTTATCTGGATCAGGGTAATAGGACCAGTGAGTTATCTGCATCAGGGTAATGGGACGAGTGTGTTATCTGGATCATGGTAATGGGACCAGTGTGTTATCTGGATCAGTGTAATGGGACCAGTGTGTTATCTGGATCAAGGTAATGGGACCAGTGTGTTATCTGGATCAGGGTAATTGGACCAGTGTGTTATCTGGATCAGGGTAATGGGACCAGTGTGTTATCTGGATCAGGGTAATGGGACCGGTGTGTTATCTTGTTCAAGGTAATGGGACCAGTGTGTTATCTGGATCAGGGTAATGGGACCAGTGTGTTATCTGGATCAGGGTAATGGGACCAGTGTGATATCTGGATCAGGGTAATGGGACCAGTGTGTTATCTGGATCAGGGTAATGGGACCAGTGTGTTATCTGGATCAGGGTAATGGAACCAGTATGTTATCGGAATCAAGGTAATGGGACCAGTGTGTTAGCTGGATCAGGGTAATGGGACCAGAGTGTTCTTTGGGTCAAGGTAATGGGACCAGTGTGTTATCTGGATCAGGGTAATGGGACCAGTGTGTTATCTGGATCAGGGTAATGGGACCAGTGTGTTATCTGGATCAGGGTAATGGGACCAGAGTTTTCTTTGAGTCAAGGTAATGGGACCAGTGTGTTATCTGGATCAGGGTAATGGGACCAGTGTGATATCTGGATCACGGTAATGGGACCAGTGTATTATCTGGATCAGGGTAATGGCACCAGTATGTAATCGGAATCAAGGTAATGGGACCAGTGTGTTATCTGGATCAGGTTAATGGGACCAGTGTGTTATCTGGATCAGGGTAATGGGACCAGTGTGTTATCTGGATCAGGGTAATGGGACCAGAGTGTTCTTTGGGTCAAGGTAATGGGACCAGTGTGTTATCTGAATCAGGGTAATCGGACCAGTGTGTTATCTGGATCAGGGTAATGGGACCAGTGTGTTATCTGGATCAGGGTAATGGGACCAGTGTGTTATCTGGATCAGGGTAATGGGACCAGTGTGTTATCTGGATCAGGGTAATGGGACCAGAGTGTTCTTTGGGTCAAGGTAATGGGCCCAGTGAGTTATCTGGATCAGGGTAATGGGACCAGTGTGTTTCTGGATCAGGGTAATGGGACCAGTGAGTTATCTGGATCAGGGTAATGGGACGATTGTGTTATCTGGATCAGGGTAATGGGACCAGTGTGTTATCTGGATCAGGGTAATGGGACCAGTGTGTTATCTGGATCAGGGTAATGGGACCAGTGTGTTATCTGGATCAGGGTAATGGGACCAGTGAGTTATCTGGATCAGGGTAATGGGAGCAGTGAGTTATCTGGATCAGGGTAATGGGACCAGTGTGTTATCTGGATCAGGGTAATGGGAACAGTGTGTTATCTGGATCAGGGTAATGGGACCAGAGTGTTCTTTGGGTCAAGGTAATGGGACCAGTGTGTTATCTGGATCAGGGTAATGGGACCAGTGTGCTATCTGGATCAGGGTAATGGGACCAGTGTGTTATCTGGATCAGGGTAATGGGACCAGTGAGTTATCTGGATCAGGGTAATGGGACCAGTGTGTAATCTGGATCAAGGTAATGGGACCAGTGTGTTATCTGGATCATGGTAATGGGACCAGTTTGTTATCTGGATCAGGATAATGGGACCACTGTGATATCTGGATCAGGGTAATGGGACCAGTGTGTTATCTGGATCAGGGTAATGGGACCAGTGTGTTATCTGGATCAGGGTAATGGGACCAGTGTGTTATCTGGATCAGGGTAATGGGACCAGTGTGATATCTGGATCAGGTTAATGGGACCAGTGTGTTATCTGGATCAGTGTAATGGGACCAGTGTGTTATCTGGATCAAGGTAATGGGACCAGTGAGTTATCTGGATCAGGGTAATGGGACCAGAGAGTTATCTGGATCAGGGTAATGGGACCAGTGTGTTATCTGGATCAGGGTAATGGGACCAGAGTGTTCTTTGGGTCACATTAATGGGACCAGTGTGTTATCTGGATCAGGGTAATGGGACCAGTGTGTTATCTGGATCAGGGTAATGGGACCAGTGTGTTATCTGGATCAGGGTAATGGGACCAGTGTGTTATCTGGATCAGGGTAATGGGACCAGTGTGTTATCTGGATCAGGGTAATGGGACCAGTGTGTTATATGGCTCAGGGTAATGGGACCAGTGTGTTATCTGGATCAGGGTAATGGGACCAGAGTGTTCTTTGGGTCACATTAATGGGACCAGTGTGTTATCTGGATCAGGGTAATGGGACCAGTGTGTTATCTGGATCAGGGTAATGGGACCAGAGTGTTATCTGGATCAGGGTAATGGGACCAGTGTGTTATCTGGATCAGGGTAATGGGACCAGTGTGTTATCTGGATCAGGGTAATGGGACCAGTGTGTTATCTGGATCAGGGTAATGGGACCAGTGTGTTATCTGGATCAGGGTAATGGGACCAGTGTGTTATCTGGATCAGGGTAATGGGACCAGTGTGTTATCTGGATCAGGGTAATGGGACCAGTGTGTTATCTGGATCAGGGTAATGGGACCAGTGTGTTATCTGGATCAGGGTAATGGGACCAGTGTGTTATCTGGATCAGGGTAATGGAACCAGTATGTTATCGGAATCAAGGTAATGGGACCAGTGTGTTAGCTGGATCAGGGTAATGGGACCAGAGTGTTCTTTGGGTCAAGGTAATGGGACCAGTGTGTTATCTGGATCAGGGTAATGGGACCAGTGTGTTATCTGGATCAGGGTAATGGGACCAGTGTGTTATCTGGATCAGGGTAATGGGACCAGAGTGTTCTTTGAGTCAAGGTAATGGGACCAGTGTGTTATCTGGATCAGGGTAATGGGACCAGTGTGATATCTGGATCACGGTAATGGGACCAGTGTATTATCTGGATCAGGGTAATGGCACCAGTATGTAATCGGAATCAAGGTAATGGGACCAGTGTGTTATCTGGATCAGGTTAATGGGACCAGTGTGTTATCTGGATCAGGGTAATGGGACCAGTGTGTTATCTGGATCAGGGTAATGGGACCAGAGTGTTCTTTGGGTCAAGGTAATGGGACCAGAGTGTTATCTGGATCAGGGTAATCGGACCAGTGTGTTATCTGGATCAGGGTAATGGGACCAGTGTGTTATCTGGATCAGGGTAATGGGACCAGTGTGTTATCTGGATCAGGGTAATGGGACCAGTGTGTTATCTGGATCAGGGTAATGGGACAAGTGTGTTATCTGGATCAGGGTAATGGGACCAGTGTGTTACCTGGATCAGGGTAATGGGACCAGTGTGTTATCTGGATCAGGGTAATGGGACCAGTGAGTTATCTGGATCAGGGTAATGGGAGCAGTGAGTTATCTGGATCAGGGTAATGGGACCAGTGTGTTATCTGGATCAGGGTAATGGGACCAGTGTGTTATCTGGATCAGGGTAATGGGACCAGAGTGTTCTTTGGGTCAAGGTAATGGGACCACTGTGTTATCTGGATCAGGGTAATGGGACCAGTGTGCTATCTGGATCAGGGTAATGGGACCAGTGTGTTATCTGGATCAGGGTAATGGGACCAGTGAGTTATCTGGATCAGGGTAATGGGACCAGTGTGTAATCTGGATCAAGGTAATGGGACCAGTGTGTTATCTGGATCATGGTAATGGGACCAGTTTGTTATCTGGATCAGGATAATGGGACCACTGTGATATCTGGATCAGGGTAATGGGACCAGTGTGTTATCTGGATCAGGGTAATGGGACCAGTGTGTTATCTGGATCAGGGTAATGGGACCAGTGTGTTATCTGGATCAGGGTAATGGGACCAGTGTGATATCTGGATCACGGTAATGGGACCAGTGTGTTATCTGGATCAGGGTAATGGCACCAGTATGTAATCGGAATCAAGATAATGGGACCAGTGTGTTATCTGGATCAGGTTAATGGGACCAGTGTGTTATCTGGATCAGGGTAATGGGACCAGTGTGTTATCTGGATCAGGGTAATGGGACCAGTGTGTTATCTGTATCAGGGTAATGGGACCAGTGTGTTATCTGGATCAGGGTAAAGGGACCAGTGAGTTATCTGGATCAGGGTAATGGGACCAGTGTGTTATCTGGATCAGGGTAATGGGACCAGTGTGTTATCTGGATCAGGGTAATGGGACCAGTGTGTTATCTGGATCAGGGTAATGGGACCAGTGTGTTATCTGGATCAGGGTAATGGGACCAGTGCGTTATCTGGATCAGGGTAATGGGACCAATGTGTTAACTGGATCAGGGTAATGGGACCAATGTGTTATCTGGATCAGGGTAATGGGACCAGAGTGTTCTTTGGGTCAAGGTAATGGGACCAGTGAGTTATCTGGATCAGGGTAATGGGACCAGTGTGTTTCTGGATCAGGGTAATGGGACCAGTGAGTTATCTGGATCAGGGTAATGGGACGAGTGTGTTATCTGGATCAGGGTAATGGGACCAGTGTGTTATCTGGATCAGGGTAATGGGACCAGTGTGTTATCTGGATCAGGGTAATGGGACCAGTGTGTTATCTGGATCAGGGTAATGGGACCAGTGAGTTATCTGGATCAGGGTAATGGGAGCAGTGAGTTATCTGGATCAGGGTAATGGGACCAGTGTGTTATCTGGATCAGGGTAATGGGAACAGTGTGTTATCTGGATCAGGGTAATGGGACCAGAGTGTTCTTTGGGTCAAGGTAATGGGACCAGTGTGTTATCTGGATCATGGTAATGGGACCAGTTTGTTATCTGGATCAGGATAATGGGACCACTGTGATATCTGGATCAGGGTAATGGGACCAGTGTGTTATCTGGATCAGGGTAATGGGACCAGTGTGTTATCTGGATCAGGGTAATGGGACCAGTGTGTTATCTGGATCAGGGTAATGGGACCAGTGTGATATCTGGATCAGGTTAATGGGACCAGTGTGTTATCTGGATCAGTGTAATGGGACAAGAGTGTTATCTGGATCAAGGTAATGGGACCAGTGAGTTATCTGGATCAGGGTAATGGGACCATTGTGTTATCTGGATCAGGGTAATGGGACCAGTGTGTTATCTGGATCAGGGTAATGGGACCAGAGTGTTCTTTGGGTCACATTAATGGGACCAGTGTGTTATCTGGATCAGGGTAATGGGACCAGTGTGTTATCTGGATCAGGGTAATGGGACCAGTGTGTTATCTGGATCAGGGTAATGGGACCAGTGTGTTATCTGGATCAGGGTAATGGGACCAGTGTGTTATCTGGATCAGGGTAATGGGACCAGTGTGTTATATGGCTCAGGGTAATGGGACCAGTGTGTTATCTGGATCAGGGTAATGGGACCAGAGTGTTCTTTGGGTCACATTAATGGGACCAGTGTGTTATCTGGATCAGGGTAATGGGACCAGTGTGTTATCTGGATCAGGGTAATGGGACCAGAGTGTTATCTGGATCAGGGTAATGGGACCAGTGTGTTATCTGGATCAGGGTAATGGGACCAGTGTGTTATCTGGATCAGGGTAATGGGACCAGTGTGTTATCTGGATCAGGGTAATGGGACCAGTGTGTTATCTGGATCAGGGTAATGGGACCAGTGTGTTATCTGGATCAGGGTAATGGGACCAGTGTGTTATCTGGATCAGGGTAATGGGACCAGTGTGTTATCTGGATCAGGGTAATGGGACCAGTGTGTTATCTGGATCAGGGTAATGGGACCAGTGTGTTATCTGGATCAGGGTAATGGGACCAGTGTGTTATCTGGATCAGGGTAATGGGACCAGTGTGTTATCTGGATCAGGGTAATGGGACCAGTGAGTTATCTGGATCAGGGTAATGGGACCAGTGTGTTATCTGGATCAGGGTAATGGGACCAGTGTGTTATCTGGATCAGGGTAATGGGACCAGAGTGTTCTTTGGGTCAAGGTAATGGGACCAGTGTGTTATCTGGATCAGGTTAATGGGACCAGTGTGTTATCTGGATCAGGGTAATGGGACCAGTGTGTTATCTGGATCAGGGTAATGGGACCAGTGAGTTATCTGGATCAGGGTAATGGGACCAGTGTGTAATCTGGATCAAGGTAATGGGACCAGTGTGTTATCTGGATCATGGTAATGGGACCAGTTTGTTATCTGGATCAGGATAATGGGACCACTGTGATATCTGGATCAGGGTAATGGGACCAGTGTGTTATCTGGATCAGGGTAATGGGACCAGTGTGTTATCTGGATCAGGGTAATGGGACCAGTGTGTTATCTGGATCAGGGTAATGGGACCAGTGTGATATCTGGATCACGGTAATGGGACCAGTGTGTTATCTGGATCAGGGTAATGGCACCAGTATGTAATCGGAATCAAGGTAATGGGACCAGTGTGTTATCTGGATCAGGTTAATGGGACCAGTGTGTTATCTGGATCAGGGTAATGGGACCAGTGTGTTATCTGTATCAGGGTAATGGGACCAGAGTGTTCTTTGGGTCAAGGTAATGGGACCAGTGTGTTATCTGGATCAGGGTAATCGGACCAGTGTGTTACCTGGATCAGGGTAATGGGACCAGTGTGTTATCTGGATCAGGGTAATGGGACCAGTGAGTTATCTGGATCAGGGTAATGGGAGCAGTGAGTTATCTGGATCAGGGTAATGGGACCAATGTGTTATCTGGATCAGGGTAATGGGACCAGTGTGTTATCTGGATCAGGTTAATGGGACCAGAGTGTTCTTTGGGTCAAGGTAATGGGACCACTGTGTTATCTGGATCAAAGTAATGGGACCAGTGTGCTATCTGGATCAGGGTAATGGGACCAGTGTGTTATCTGGATCAGGGTAATGGGACCAGTGAGTTATCTGGATCAGGGTAATGGGACCAGTGTGTAATCTGGATCAAGGTAATGGGACCAGTGTGTTATCTGGATCATGGTAATGGGACCAGTTTGTTATCTGGATCAGGATAATGGGACCACTGTGATATCTGGATCAGAGTAATGGGACCAGTGTGTTATCTGGATCAGGGTAATGGGCCCAGTGTGTTATCTGGATCAGGGTAATGGGACCAGTGTGTTATCTGGATCAGGGTAATGGGACCAGTGTGATATCTGGATTACGGTAATGGGACCAGTGTGTTATCTGGATCAGGGTAATGGCACCAGTATGTAATCGGAATCAAGGTAATGGGACCAGTGTGTTATCTGGATCAGGTTAATGGGACCAGTGTGTTATCTGGATCAGGGTAATGGGACCAGTGTGTTATCTGGATCAGGGTAATGGGACCAGAGTGTTCTTTGGGTCAAGGTAATGGGACCAGTGTGTTATCTGGATCAGGGTAATCGGACCAGTGTGTAATCTGGATCAAGGTAATGGGACCAGTGTGTTATCTGGATCATGGTAATGGGACCAGTTTGTTATCTGGATCAGGATAATGGGACCACTGTGATATCTGGATCAGAGTAATGGGACCAGTGTGTTATCTGGATCAGGGTAATGGGCCCAGTGTGTTATCTGGATCAGGGTAATGGGACCAGTGTGTTATCTGGATCAGGGTAATGGGACCAGTGTGATATCTGGATTACGGTAATGGGACCAGTGTGTTATCTGGATCAGGGTAATGGCACCAGTATGTAATCGGAATCAAGGTAATGGGACCAGTGTGTTATCTGGATCAGGTTAATGGGACCAGTGTGTTATCTGGATCAGGGTAATGGGACCAGTGTGTTATCTGGATCAGGGTAATGGGACCAGAGTGTTCTTTGGGTCAAGGTAATGGGACCAGTGTGTTATCTGGATCAGGGTAATCGGACCAGTGTGTTATCTGGATCAGGGTAATGGGACCAGTGTGTTATCTGGATCAGGGTAATGGGACTAGTGTGTTATCTGGATCAGGGTAATGGGACCAGTGTGTTATCTGGATCAGGGTAATGTGACCAGTGTGTTATCTGGATCAGGGTAATGGACCAGAGTGTTCATTGGGTCAAGGTAATGGGACCAGCGTGTTATCTGGATCAGGGGAATGGGACCAGTGAGTTATCTGGATCAGGGTAATGGGACCAGTGTGTTATCTGGATCAGGCTAATGGGACCAAGTGTTCTTTGGGTCAAGGTAATGGGACCAGTGTGTTATCTGGATCAGGGTAATGGGACCAGTGTGTTATCTGGATCAGGGTAATAGGACCAGTGAGTTATCTGCATCAGGGTAATGGGACGAGTGTGTTATCTGGATCATGGTAATGGGACCAGTGTGTTATCTGGATCAGTGTAATGGGACCAGTGTGTTATCTGGATCAAGGTAATGGGACCAGTGTGTTATCTGGATCAGGGTAATTGGACCAGTGTGTTATCTGAATCAGGGTAATGGGACCAGTGTGTTATCTGGATCAGGGTAATGGGACCGGTGTGTTATCTTGTTCAAGGTAATGGGACCAGTGTGTTATCTGGATCAGGGTAATGGGACCAGTGTGTTATCTGGATCAGGGTAATGGGACCAGTGTGATATCTGGATCAGGGTAATGGGACCAGTGTGTTATCTGGATCAGGGTAATGGGACCAGTGTGTTATCTGGATCAGGGTAATGGAACCAGTATGTTATCGGAATCAAGGTAATGGGACCAGTGTGTTAGCTGGATCAGGGTAATGGGACCAGAGTGTTCTTTGGGTCAAGGTAATGGGACCAGTGTGTTATCTGGATCAGGGTAATGGGACCAGTGTGTTATCTGGATCAGGGTAATGGGACCAGTGAGTTATCTGGATCAGGGTAATGGGACCAGAGTGTTCTTTGAGTCAAGGTAATGGGACCAGTGTGTTATCTGGATCAGGGTAATGGGACCAGTGTGATATCTGGATCACGGTAATGGGACCAGTGTATTATCTGGATCAGGGTAATGGCACCAGTATGTAATCGGAATCAAGGTAATGGGACCAGTGTGTTATCTGGATCAGGTTAATGGGACCAGTGTGTTATCTGGATCAGGGTAATGGGACCAGTGTGTTATCTGGATCAGGGTAATGGGACCAGAGTGTTCTTTGGGTCAAGGTAATGGGACCAGTGTGTTATCTGGATCAGGGTAATCGGACCAGTGTGTTATCTGGATCAGGGTAATGGGACCAGTGTGTTATCTGGATCAGGGTAATGGGACCAGTGTGTTATCTGGATCAGGGTAATGGGACCAGTGTGTTATCTGGATCAGGGTAATGGGACCAGTGTGTTATCTGGATCAGGGTAATGGGACCAGTGTGTTACCTGGATCAGGGTAATGGGACCAGTGTGTTATCTGGATCAGGGTAATGGGAGCAGTGAGTTATCTGGATCAGGGTAATGGGAGCAGTGAGTTATCTGGATCAGGGTAATGGGACCAGTGTGTTATCTGGATCAGGGTAATGGGACCAGTGTGTTATCTGGATCAGGGTAATGGGACCAGAGTGTTCTTTGGGTCAAGGTAATGGGACCACTGTGTTATCTGGATCAGGGTAATGGAACCAGTGTGCTATCTGGATCAGGGTAATGGGACCAGTGTGTTATCTGGATCAGGGTAATGGGACCAGTGAGTTATCTGGATCAGGGTAATGGGACCAGTGTGTAATCTGGATCAAGGTAATGGGACCAGTGTGTTATCTGGATCATGGTAATGGGACCAGTTTGTTATCTGGATCAGGATAATGGGACCACTGTGATATCTGGATCAGGGTAATGGGACCAGTGTGTTATCTGGATCAGGGTAATGGGACCAGTGTGTTATCTGGATCAGGGTAATGGGACCAGTGTGTTATCTGGATCAGGGTAATGGGACCAGTGTGATATCTGGATCACGGTAATGGGACCAGTGTGTTATCTGGATCAGGGTAATGGCACCAGTATGTAATCGGAATCAAGGTAATGGGACCAGTGTGTTATCTGGATCAGTTTAATGGGACCAGTGTGTTATCTGGATCAGGGTAATGGGACCAGTGTGTTATCTGGATCAGGGTAATGGGACCAGTGTGTTATCTGGATCAGGGTAATGGGACCAGTGTGATATCTGGATCACGGTAATGGGACCAGTGTGTTATCTGGATCAGGGTAATGGCACCAGTATGTAATCGGAATCAAGGTAATGGGACCAGTGTGTTATCTGGATCAGGGTAAAGGGACCAGTGAGTTATCTGGATCAGGGTAATGGGACCAGTGTGTTATCTGGATCAGGGTAATGGGACCAGTGTGTTATCTGGATCAGGGTAATGGGACCAGTGTGTTATCTGGATCAGGGTAATGGGACCAGTGTGTTATCTGGATCAGGGTAATGGGACCAGTGTGTTATCTGGATCAGGGTAATGGGACCAGTGCGTTATCTGGATCAGGGTAATGGGACCAATGTGTTAACTGGATCAGGGTAATGGGACCAGTGTGTTATCTGGATCAGGGTAATGGGACCAGAGTGTTCTTTGGGTCAAGGTAATGGGACCAGTGAGTTATCTGGATCAGGGTAATGGGACCAGTGTGTTTCTGGATCAGGGTAATGGGACCAGTGAGTTATCTGGATCAGGGTAATGGGACGAGTGTGTTATCTGGATCAGGGTAATGGGACCAGTGTGTTATCTGGATCAGGGTAATGGGACCAGTGTGTTATCTGGATCAGGGTAATGGGACCAGTGTGTTATCTGGATCAGGGTAATGGGACCAGTGAGTTATCTGGATCAGGGTAATGGGAGCAGTGAGTTATCTGGATCAGGGTAATGGGACCAGTGTGTTATCTGGATCAGGGTAATGGGAACAGTGTGTTATCTGGATCAGGGTAATGGGACCAGAGTGTTCTTTGGGTCAAGGTAATGGGACCAGTGTGTTATCTGGATCAGGGTAATGGGACCAGTGTGCTATCTGGATCAGGGTAATGGGACCAGTGTGTTATCTGGATCAGGGTAATGGGACCAGTGAGTTATCTGGATCAGGGTAATGGGACCAGTGTGTAATCTGGATCAAGGTAATGGGACCAGTGTGTAATCTGGATCATGGTAATGGGACCAGTTTGTTATCTGGATCAGGATAATGGGACCACTGTGATATCTGGATCAGGGTAATGGGACCAGTGTGTTATCTGGATCAGGGTAATGGGACCAGTGTGTTATCTGGATCAGGGTAATGGGACCAGTGTGTTATCTGGATCAGGGTAATGGGACCAGTGTGATATCTGGATCAGGTTAATGGGACCAGTGTGTTATCTGGATCAGTGTAATGGGACCAGTGTGTTATCTGGATCAAGGTAATGGGACCAGTGAGTTATCTGGATCAGGGTAATGGGACCAGTGAGTTATCTGGATCAGGGTAATGGGACCAGTGTGTTATCTGGATCAGGGTAATGGGACCAGAGTGTTCTTTGGGTCACATTAATGGGACCAGTGTGTTATCTGGATCAGGGTAATGGGACCAGTGTGTTATCTGGATCAGGGTAATGGGACCAGTGTGTTATCTGGATCAGGGTAATGGGACCAGTGTGTTATCTGGATCAGGGTAATGGGACCAGTGTGTTATCTGGATCAGGGTAATGGGACCAGTGTGTTATATGGCTCAGGGTAATGGGACCAGTGTGTTATCTGGATCAGGGTAATGGGACCAGAGTGTTCTTTGGGTCACATTAATGGGACCAGTGTGTTATCTGGATCAGGGTAATGGGACCAGTGTGTTATCTGGATCAGGGTAATGGGACCAGAGTGTTATCTGGATCAGGGTAATGGGACCAGTGTGTTATCTGGATCAGGGTAATGGGACCAGTGTGTTATCTGGATCAGGGTAATGGGACCAGTGTGTTATCTGGATCAGGGTAATGGGACCAGTGAGTTATCTGGATCAGGGTAATGGGACCAGTGTGTTATCTGGAACAGGGTAATGGGACCAGTGTGTTATCTGGATCAGGGTAATGGGACCAGTGTGTTATCTGGATCAGGGTAATGGGACCAGTGTTTTATCTGGATCAGGGTAATGGGACCAGTGTGTTATCTGGATCAGGGTAATGGGACCAGTGTGTTATCTGGATCAGGGTAATGGGACCAGTGTGTTATCTGGATCAGGGTAATGGGACCAGTGAGTTATCTGGATCAGGGTAATGGGACCAGTGTGTTATCTGGATCAGGGTAATGGGACCAGTGTGTTATCTGGATCAGGGTAATGGGACCAGAGTGTTCTTTGGGTCAAGGTAATGGGACCAGTGTGTTATCTGGATCAGGGTAATGGGACCAGTGTGTTATCTGGATCAGGGTAATGGGACCAGTGTGTTATCTGGATCAGGGTAATGGGACCAGTGAGTTATCTGGATCAGGGTAATGGGACCAGTGTGTTATCTGGATCAGGGTAATGGGACCAGTGTGTTATCTGGATCAGGGTAATGGGACCAGTGTGTTATCTGGATCAGGGTAATGGGACCAGTGTGTTATCTGGATCAGGGTAATGGGACCAGTGTGTTATCTGGATCAGGGTAATGGGACCAGTGTGTTATCTGGATCAGGGTAATGGGACCAGTGTGTTATCTGGATCAGGGTAATGGGACCAGTGTGTTATCTGGATCAACGTAATGGGACCTATGTGTTATCTGGATCAGGGTAATGGGACCAGTGTGTTATCTGGATCAGGGTAATGGGAACAGTGAGTTATCTGGATCAGGGTAATGGGACCAGTGTGTTATCTGGATCAGGGTAATGGGACCAGTGTGTTATCTGGATCAGGGTAATGGGACCAGAGTGTTCTTTGGGTCAAGGTAATGGGACCAGTGTGTTATCTGGATCAGGGTAATGGGACCAGTGTGTTATCTGGATCAGGGTAATGGGACCAGTGTGTTATCTGGATCAGGGTAATGGGACCAGTGTGTTATCTGGAACAGGGTAAAGGGACCAGTGAGTTATCTGGATCAGGGAAATGGGACCAGTGTGTTATCTGGATCAGGGTAATGGGACCAGTGTGTTATCTGGATCAGGGTAATGGGACCAGTGTGTTATCTGGATCAGGGTAATGGGACCAGTGTGTTATCTGGATCAGGGTAATGGGACCAGTGTGTTATCTGGATCAAGGTAATGGGACCAGTGTGTTATCTGGATCAGGGTAATGGGACCAATGTGTTAACTGGATCAGGGTAATGGGACCAGTGTGTTATCTGGATCAGGGTAATGGGACCAGAGTGTTCTTTGGGTCAAGGTAATGGGACCAGTGAGTTATCTGGATCAGGGTAATGGGACCAGTGTGTTTCTGGATCAGGGTAATGGGACCAGTGAGTTATCTGGATCAGGGTAATGGGACGAGTGTGTTATCTGGATCAGGGTAATGGGACCAGTGTGTTATCTGGATCAGGGTAATGGGACCAGTGTGTTATCTGGATCAGGGTAATGGGACCATTGTGTTATCTGGATCAGGGTAATGGGACCAGTGAGTTATCTGGATCAGGGTAATGGGAGCAGTGAGTTATCTGGATCAGGGTAATGGGACCAGTGTGTTATCTGGATCAGGGTAATGGGACCAGTGTGTTATCTGGATCAGGGTAATGGGACCAGAGTGTTCTTTGGGTCAAGGTAATGGGACCAGTGTGTTATCTGGATCAGGGTAATGGGACCAGTGTGCTATCTGGATCAGGGTAATGGGACCAGTGTGTTATCTGGATCAGGGTAATGGGACCAGTGAGTTATCTGGATCAGGGTAATGGGACCAGTGTGTAATCTGGATCAAGGTAATGGGACCAGTGTGTTATCTGGATCATGGTAATGGGACCAGTTTGTTATCTGGATCAGGGTAATAGGACCAGTGTGTTATCTGGATCAGGGTAATGGGACCAGTGTGTTATCTGGATCAGGGTAATGGGACCAGTGTGTTATCTGGATCAGGGTAATGGGACCAGTGTGTTATCTGGATCAGGGTAATGGGACCAATGTGTTAACTGGATCAGGGTAATGGGACCAGTGTGTTATCTGGATCAGGGTAATGGGACCAGAGTTTTCTTTGGGTCAAGGTAATGGGACCAGTGAGTTATCTGGATCAGGGTAATGGGACCAGTGTGTTTCTGGATCAGGGTAATGGGACCAGTGAGTTATCTGGATCAGGGTAATGGGACGAGTGTGTTATCTGGATCAGGGTAATGGGACCAGTGTGTTATCTGGATCAGGGTAATGGGACCAGTGTGTTATATGGCTCAGGGTAATGGGACCAGTGTGTTATCTGGATCAGGGTAATGGGACCAGAGTGTTCTTTGGGTCACATTAATGGGACCAGTGTGTTATCTGGATCAGGGTAATGGGACCAGTGTGTTATCTGGATCAGGGTAATGGGACCAGAGTGTTATCTGGATCAGGGTAATGTGACCAGTGTGTTATCTGGATCAGGGTAATGGGACCAGTGTGTTATCTGGATCAGGGTAATGGGACCAGTGTGTTATCTGGATCAGGGTAATGGGACCAGTGTGTTATCTGGATCAGGGTAATGGGACCAGTGTGTTATCTGGATCAGGGTAATGGGACCAGTGTGTTATCTGGATCAGGGTAATGGGACCAGTGTGTTATCTGGATCAGGGTAATGGGACCAGTGTGTTATCTGGATCAGGGTAATGGGACCAGTGTGTTATCTGGATCAGGGTAATGGGACCAGTGTGTTATCTGGATCAGGGTAATGGGACCAGTGTGTTATCTGGATCAGGGTAATGGGACATGTGTGTTATCTGGATCAGGGTAATGGGACCAGTGAGTTATCTGGATCAGGGTAATGGGACCAGTGTGTTATCTGGATCAGGGTAATGGGACCAGTGTGTTATCTGGATCAGGGTAATGGGACCAGATTGTTCTTTGGGTCAAGGTAATGGGACCAGTGTGTTATCTGGATCAGGGTAATGGGACCAGTGTGTTATCTGGATCAGGGTAATGGGACCAGTGTGTTATCTGGATCAGGGTAATGGGACCAGTGAGTTATCTGGATCAGGGTAATGGGACCAGTGTGTTATCTGGATCAGGGTAATGGGACCAGTGTGTTATCTGGATCAGGGTAATGGGACCAGTGTGTTATCTGGATCAGGGTAATGGGACCAGTGTGTTATCTGGATCAGGGTAATGGGACCAGTGTGTTATCTGGATCAGGGTAATGGGACCAGTGTGTTATCTGGATCAGGGTAATGGGACCAGTGTGTTATCTGGATCAGGGTAATGGGACCAGAGTGTTCTTTGGGTCAAGGTAATGGGACCAGTGTGTTATCTGGATCAGGGTAATGGGACCAGTGTGTTATCTGGATCAGGGTAATGGGAACAGTGAGTTATCTGGATCAGGGTAATGGGACCAGTGTGTTATCTGGATCAGGGTAATGGGACCAGTGTGTTATCTGGATCAGGGTAATGGGACCAGAGTGTTCTTTGGGTCAAGGTAATGGGACCAGTGTGTTATCTGGATCAGGGTAATGGGACCAGTGTGTTATCTGGATCAGGGTAATGGGACCAGTGTGTTATCTGGATCAGGGTAAAGGGACCAGTGAGTTATCTGGATCAGGGTAATGGGACCAGTGTGTTATCTGGATCAGGGTAATGGGACCAGTGTGTTATCTGGATCAGGGTAATGGGACCAGTGTGTTATCTGGATCAGGGTAATGGGACCAGTGTGTTATCTGGATCAGGGTAATGGGACCAGTGTGTTATCTGGATCAGGGTAATGGGACCAGTGTGTTATCTGGAACAGGGTAAAGGGACCAGTGAGTTATCTGGATCAGGGTAATGGGACCAGTGTGTTATCTGGATCAGGGTAATGGGACCAGTGTGTTATCTGGATCAGGGTAATGGGACCAGTGTGTTATCTGGATCAGGGTAATGGGACCAGTGTGTTATCTGGATCAGGGTAATGGGACCAGTGTGTTATCTGGATCAAGGTAATGGGACCAGTGTGTTATCTGGATCAGGGTAATGGGACCAATGTGTTAACTGGATCAGGGTAATGGGACCAGTGTGTTATCTGGATCAGGGTAATGGGACCAGAGTGTTCTTTGGGTCAAGGTAATGGGACCAGTGAGTTATCTGGATCAGGGTAATGGGACCAGTGTGTTTCTGGATCAGGGTAATGGGACCAGTGAGTTATCTGGATCAGGGTAATGGGACGAGTGTGTTATCTGGATCAGGGTAATGGGACCAGTGTGTTATCTGGATCAGGGTAATGGGACCAGTGTGTTATCTGGATCAGGGTAATGGGACCAGTGTGTTATCTGGATCAGGGTAATGGGAGCAGTGAGTTATCTGGATCAGGGTAATGGGACCAGTGTGTTATCTGGATCAGGGTAATGGGACCAGTGTGTTATCTGGATCAGGGTAATGGGACCAGAGTGTTCTTTGGGTCAAGGTAATGGGACCAGTGTGTTATCTGGATCAGGGTAATGGGACCAGTGTGCTATCTGGATCAGGGTAATGGGACCAGTGTGTTATCTGGATCAGGGTAATGGGACCAGTGAGTTATCTGGATCAGGGTAATGGGACCAGTGTGTAATCTGGATCAAGGTAATGGGACCAGTGTGTTATCTGGATCATGGTAATGGGACCAGTTTGTTATCTGGATCAGGGTAATAGGACCAGTGTGTTATCTGGATCAGGGTAATGGGACCAGTGTGTTATCTGGATCAGGGTAATGGGACCAGTGTGTTATCTGGATCAGGGTAATGGGACCAGTGTGTTATCTGGATCAGGGTAATGGGACCAATGTGTTAACTGGATCAGGGTAATGGGACCAGTGTGTTATCTGGATCAGGGTAATGGGACCAGAGTTTTCTTTGGGTCAAGGTAATGGGACCAGTGAGTTATCTGGATCAGGGTAATGGGACCAGTGTGTTTCTGGATCAGGGTAATGGGACCAGTGAGTTATCTGGATCAGGGTAATGGGACGAGTGTGTTATCTGGATCAGGGTAATGGGACCAGTGTGTTATCTGGATCAGGGTAATGGGACCAGTGTGTTATATGGCTCAGGGTAATGGGACCAGTGTGTTATCTGGATCAGGGTAATGGGACCAGAGTGTTCTTTGGGTCACATTAATGGGACCAGTGTGTTATCTGGATCAGGGTAATGGGACCAGTGTGTTATCTGGATCAGGGTAATGGGACCAGAGTGTTATCTGGATCAGGGTAATGTGACCAGTGTGTTATCTGGATCAGGGTAATGGGACCAGTGTGTTATCTGGATCAGGGTAATGGGACCAGTGTGTTATCTGGATCAGGGTAATGGGACCAGTGTGTTATCTGGATCAGGGTAATGGGACCAGTGTGTTATCTGGATCAGGGTAATGGGACCAGTGTGTTATCTGGATCAGGGTAATGGGACCAGTGTGTTATCTGGATCAGGGTAATGGGACCAGTGTGTTATCTGGATCAGGGTAATGGGACCAGTGTGTTATCTGGATCAGGGTAATGGGACCAGTGTGTTATCTGGATCAGGGTAATGGGACCAGTGTGTTATCTGGATCAGGGTAATGGGACATGTGTGTTATCTGGATCAGGGTAATGGGACCAGTGAGTTATCTGGATCAGGGTAATGGGACCAGTGTGTTATCTGGATCAGGGTAATGGGACCAGTGTGTTATCTGGATCAGGGTAATGGGACCAGATTGTTCTTTGGGTCAAGGTAATGGGACCAGTGTGTTATCTGGATCAGGGTAATGGGACCAGTGTGTTATCTGGATCAGGGTAATGGGACCAGTGTGTTATCTGGATCAGGGTAATGGGACCAGTGAGTTATCTGGATCAGGGTAATGGGACCAGTGTGTTATCTGGATCAGGGTAATGGGACCAGTGTGTTATCTGGATCAGGGTAATGGGACCAGTGTGTTATCTGGATCAGGGTAATGGGACCAGTGTGTTATCTGGATCAGGGTAATGGGACCAGTGTGTTATCTGGATCAGGGTAATGGGACCAGTGTGTTATCTGGATCAGGGTAATGGGACCAGTGTGTTATCTGGATCAGGGTAATGGGACCAGAGTGTTCTTTGGGTCAAGGTAATGGGACCAGTGTGTTATCTGGATCAGGGTAATGGGACCAGTGTGTTATCTGGATCAGGGTAATGGGAACAGTGAGTTATCTGGATCAGGGTAATGGGACCAGTGTGTTATCTGGATCAGGGTAATGGGACCAGTGTGTTATCTGGATCAGGGTAATGGGACCAGAGTGTTCTTTGGGTCAAGGTAATGGGACCAGTGTGTTATCTGGATCAGGGTAATGGGACCAGTGTGTTATCTGGATCAGGGTAATGGGACCAGTGTGTTATCTGGATCAGGGTAAAGGGACCAGTGAGTTATCTGGATCAGGGTAATGGGACCAGTGTGTTATCTGGATCAGGGTAATGGGACCAGTGTGTTATCTGGATCAGGGTAATGGGACCAGTGTGTTATCTGGATCAGGGTAATGGGACCAGTGTGTTATCTGGATCAGGGTAATGGGACCAGTGTGTTATCTGTATCAGGGTAATGGGACCAGTGTGTTATCTGGATCAGGGTAATGGGACCAATGTGTTAACTGGATCAGGGTAATGGGACCAGTGTGTTATCTGGATCAGGGTAATGGGACCAGAGTGTTCTTTGGGTCAAGGTAATGGGACCAGTGAGTTATCTGGATCAGGGTAATGGGACCAGTGTGTTTCTGGATCAGGGTAATGGGACCAGTGAGTTATCTGGATCAGGGTAATGGGACGAGTGTGTTATCTGGATCAGGGTAATGGGACCAGTGTGTTATCTGGATCAGGGTAATGGGACCAGTGTGTTATCTGGATCAGGGTAATGGGAGCAGTGTGTTATCTGGATCAGGGTAATGGGACCAGTGTGTTATCTGGATCAGGGTAATGGGACCAATGTGTTATCTGGATCAGGGTAATGGGACCAGAGTGTTCTTTGGGTCAAGGTAATGGGACCAGTGTGTTATCTGGATCAGGGTAATGGGACCAGTGTGTTATCTGGATCAGGGTAATGGGACCAGTGTGTTATCTGGATCAGGGTAATGGGACCAGAGTGTTCTTTGGGTCAAGGTAATGGGACCAGTGTGTTATCTGGATCAGGGTAATGGGACCAGTGTGTTATCTGGATCAGGGTAATGGGACCAGTGTGTTATCTGGATCAGGGTAATGGGACCAGTGTGTTATCTGGATCAGGGTAATGGGACCAGTGTGTTATCTGGATCAAGGTAATGGGACCAGTGTGTTATCTGGATCAGGGTAATGGGACCAATGTGTTAACTGGATCAGGGTAATGGGACCAGTGTGTTATCTGGATCAGGGTAATGGGACCAGAGTGTTCTTTGGGTCAAGGTAATGGGACCAGTGAGTTATCTGGATCAGGGAAATGGGACCAGTGTGTTATCTGGATCAGGGTAATGGGACCAGTGTGTTATCTGGATCAGGGTAATGGGACCAGTGTGTTATCTGGATCAGGGTAATGGGACCAGTGTGTTATCTGGATCAGGGTAATGGGACCAGTGTGTTATCTGGATCAAGGTAATGGGACCAGTGTGTTATCTGGATCAGGGTAATGGGACCAATGTGTTAACTGGATCAGGGTAATGGGACCAGTGTGTTATCTGGATCAGGGTAATGGGACCAGAGTGTTCTTTGGGTCAAGGTAATGGGACCAGTGAGTTATCTGGATCAGGGTAATGGGACCAGTGTGTTTCTGGATCAGGGTAATGGGACCAGTGAGTTATCTGGATCAGGGTAATGGGACGAGTGTGTTATCTGGATCAGGGTAATGGGACCAGTGTGTTATCTGGATCAGGGTAATGGGACCAGTGTGTTATCTGGATCAGGGTAATGGGACCATTGTGTTATCTGGATCAGGGTAATGGGACCAGTGAGTTATCTGGATCAGGGTAATGGGAGCAGTGAGTTATCTGGATCAGGGTAATGGGACCAGTGTGTTATCTGGATCAGGGTAATGGGACCAGTGTGTTATCTGGATCAGGGTAATGGGACCAGAGTGTTCTTTGGGTCAAGGTAATGGGACCAGTGTGTTATCTGGATCAGGGTAATGGGACCAGTGTGCTATCTGGATCAGGGTAATGGGACCAGTGTGTTATCTGGATCAGGGTAATGGGACCAGTGAGTTATCTGGATCAGGGTAATGGGACCAGTGTGTAATCTGGATCAAGGTAATGGGACCAGTGTGTTATCTGGATCATGGTAATGGGACCAGTTTGTTATCTGGATCAGGGTAATAGGACCAGTGTGTTATCTGGATCAGGGTAATGGGACCAGTGTGTTATCTGGATCAGGGTAATGGGACCAGTGTGTTATCTGGATCAGGGTAATGGGACCAGTGTGTTATCTGGATCAGGGTAATGGGACCAATGTGTTAACTGGATCAGGGTAATGGGACCAGTGTGTTATCTGGATCAGGGTAATGGGACCAGAGTTTTCTTTGGGTCAAGGTAATGGGACCAGTGAGTTATCTGGATCAGGGTAATGGGACCAGTGTGTTTCTGGATCAGGGTAATGGGACCAGTGAGTTATCTGGATCAGGGTAATGGGACGAGTGTGTTATCTGGATCAGGGTAATGGGACCAGTGTGTTATCTGGATCAGGGTAATGGGACCAGTGTGTTATATGGCTCAGGGTAATGGGACCAGTGTGTTATCTGGATCAGGGTAATGGGACCAGAGTGTTCTTTGGGTCACATTAATGGGACCAGTGTGTTATCTGGATCAGGGTAATGGGACCAGTGTGTTATCTGGATCAGGGTAATGGGACCAGAGTGTTATCTGGATCAGGGTAATGTGACCAGTGTGTTATCTGGATCAGGGTAATGGGACCAGTGTGTTATCTGGATCAGGGTAATGGGACCAGTGTGTTATCTGGATCAGGGTAATGGGACCAGTGTGTTATCTGGATCAGGGTAATGGGACCAGTGTGTTATCTGGATCAGGGTAATGGGACCAGTGTGTTATCTGGATCAGGGTAATGGGACCAGTGTGTTATCTGGATCAGGGTAATGGGACCAGTGTGTTATCTGGATCAGGGTAATGGGACCAGTGTGTTATCTGGATCAGGGTAATGGGACCAGTGTGTTATCTGGATCAGGGTAATGGGACCAGTGTGTTATCTGGATCAGGGTAATGGGACATGTGTGTTATCTGGATCAGGGTAATGGGACCAGTGAGTTATCTGGATCAGGGTAATGGGACCAGTGTGTTATCTGGATCAGGGTAATGGGACCAGTGTGTTATCTGGATCAGGGTAATGGGACCAGATTGTTCTTTGGGTCAAGGTAATGGGACCAGTGTGTTATCTGGATCAGGGTAATGGGACCAGTGTGTTATCTGGATCAGGGTAATGGGACCAGTGTGTTATCTGGATCAGGGTAATGGGACCAGTGAGTTATCTGGATCAGGGTAATGGGACCAGTGTGTTATCTGGATCAGGGTAATGGGACCAGTGTGTTATCTGGATCAGGGTAATGGGACCAGTGTGTTATCTGGATCAGGGTAATGGGACCAGTGTGTTATCTGGATCAGGGTAATGGGACCAGTGTGTTATCTGGATCAGGGTAATGGGACCAGTGTGTTATCTGGATCAGGGTAATGGGACCAGTGTGTTATCTGGATCAGGGTAATGGGACCAGAGTGTTCTTTGGGTCAAGGTAATGGGACCAGTGTGTTATCTGGATCAGGGTAATGGGACCAGTGTGTTATCTGGATCAGGGTAATGGGAACAGTGAGTTATCTGGATCAGGGTAATGGGACCAGTGTGTTATCTGGATCAGGGTAATGGGACCAGTGTGTTATCTGGATCAGGGTAATGGGACCAGAGTGTTCTTTGGGTCAAGGTAATGGGACCAGTGTGTTATCTGGATCAGGGTAATGGGACCAGTGTGTTATCTGGATCAGGGTAATGGGACCAGTGTGTTATCTGGATCAGGGTAAAGGGACCAGTGAGTTATCTGGATCAGGGTAATGGGACCAGTGTGTTATCTGGATCAGGGTAATGGGACCAGTGTGTTATCTGGATCAGGGTAATGGGACCAGTGTGTTATCTGGATCAGGGTAATGGGACCAGTGTGTTATCTGGATCAGGGTAATGGGACCAGTGTGTTATCTGGATCAGGGTAATGGGACCAGTGTGTTATCTGGAACAGGGTAAAGGGACCAGTGAGTTATCTGGATCAGGGTAATGGGACCAGTGTGTTATCTGGATCAGGGTAATGGGACCAGTGTGTTATCTGGATCAGGGTAATGGGACCAGTGTGTTATCTGGATCAGGGTAATGGGACCAGTGTGTTATCTGTATCAGGGTAATGGGACCAGTGTGTTATCTGGATCAAGGTAATGGGACCAGTGTGTTATCTGGATCAGGGTAATGGGACCAATGTGTTAACTGGATCAGGGTAATGGGACCAGTGTGTTATCTGGATCAGGGTAATGGGACCAGAGTGTTCTTTGGGTCAAGGTAATGGGACCAGTGAGTTATCTGGATCAGGGTAATGGGACCAGAGTGTTTCTGGATCAGGGTAATGGGACCAGTGAGTTATCTGGATCAGGGTAATGGGACGAGTGTGTTATCTGGATCAGGGTAATGGGACCAGTGTGTTATCTGGATCAGGGTAATGGGACCAGTGTGTTATCTGGATCAGGGTAATGGGACCAGTGTGTTATCTGGATCAGGGTAATGGGACCAGTGAGTTATCTGGATCAGGGTAATGGGAGCAGTGAGTTATCTGGATCAGGGTAATGGGACCAGTGTGTTATCTGGATCAGGGTAATGGGACCAGTGTGTTATCTGGATCAGGGTAATGGGACCAGAGTGTTCTTAGGGTCAAGGTAATGGGACCAGTGTGTTATCTGGATCAGGGTAATGGGACCAGTGTGCTATCTGGATCAGGGTAATGGGACCAGTGTGTTATCTGGATCAGGGTAATGGGACCAGTGAGTTATCTGGATCAGGGTAATGGGACCAGTGTGTAATCTGGATCAAGGTAATGGGACCAGTGTGTTATCTGGATCATGGTAATGGGACCAGTTTGTTATCTGGATCAGGGTAATAGGACCAGTGTGTTATCTGGATCAGGGTAATGGGACCAGTGTGTTATCTGGATCAGGGTAATGGGACCAGTGTGTTATCTGGATCAGGGTAATGGGACCAGTGTGTTATCTGGATCAGGGTAATGGGACCAATGTGTTAACTGGATCAGGGTAATGGGACCAGTGTGTTATCTGGATCAGGGTAATGGGACCAGAGTTTTCTTTGGGTCAAGGTAATGGGACCAGTGAGTTATCTGGATCAGGGTAATGGGACCAGTGTGTTTCTGGATCAGGGTAATGGGACCAGTGAGTTATCTGGATCAGGGTAATGGGACGAGTGTGTTATCTGGATCAGGGTAATGGGACCAGTGTGTTATCTGGATCAGGGTAATGGGACCAGTGTGTTATATGGCTCAGGGTAATGGGACCAGTGTGTTATCTGGATCAGGGTAATGGGACCAGAGTGTTCTTTGGGTCACATTAATGGGACCAGTGTGTTATCTGGATCAGGGTAATGGGACCAGTGTGTTATCTGGATCAGGGTAATGGGACCAGAGTGTTATCTGGATCAGGGTAATGTGACCAGTGTGTTATCTGGATCAGGGTAATGGGACCAGTGTGTTATCTGGATCAGGGTAATGGGACCAGTGTGTTATCTGGATCAGGGTAATGGGACCAGTGTGTTATCTGGATCAGGGTAATGGGACCAGTGTGTTATCTGGATCAGGGTAATGGGACCAGTGTGTTATCTGGATCAGGGTAATGGGACCAGTGTGTTATCTGGATCAGGGTAATGGGACCAGTGTGTTATCTGGATCAGGGTAATGGGACCAGTGTGTTATCTGGATCAGGGTAATGGGACCAGTGTGTTATCTGGATCAGGGTAATGGGACCAGTGTGTTATCTGGATCAGGGTAATGGGACATGTGTGTTATCTGGATCAGGGTAATGGGACCAGTGAGTTATCTGGATCAGGGTAATGGGACCAGTGTGTTATCTGGATCAGGGTAATGGGACCAGTGAGTTATCTGGATCAGGGTAATGGGACCAGATTGTTCTTTGGGTCAAGGTAATGGGACCAGTGTGTTATCTGGATCAGGGTAATGGGACCAGTGTGTTATCTGGATCAGGGTAATGGGACCAGTGTGTTATCTGGATCAGGGTAATGGGACCAGTGAGTTATCTGGATCAGGGTAATGGGACCAGTGTGTTATCTGGATCAGGGTAATGGGACCAGTGTGTTATCTGGATCAGGGTAATGGGACCAGTGTGTTATCTGGATCAGGGTAATGGGACCAGAGTGTTCTGTGAGTCAGGGTAATGGGACCAGTGTGTTATCTGGATCAGGGTAATGGGACCAGTGTGTTATCTGGATCAGGGTAATGGGACCAGTGTGATATCTGGATCTGGTTAATGGGACCAGTGTGTTATCTGGATCAGGGTAATGGGACCAGAGTGTTATCTGGATCAGGGTAATGGGACCAGTGTGTTATCTGGATCAGGGTAATGGGACCAGTGTGTTATCTGGATCAGGGTAATGGGACCAGTGTGTTATCTGGATCAGTGTAATGGGAACAATGTGTTATCTGGATCAGGGTAATGGGACCAGTGTGTTATCTGGATCAGGGTAATGGGACCAGTGTGTTATCTGGATCAGGGTAATGGGACCAGTGTGTTATCTGGATCAGGGTAATGGGACCAGTGTGTTATCTGGATCAGGGTAATGGGACCAGTGTGTTATCTGCATCAGGGTAATGGGACCAGTGTGTTATCTGGATCAGGGTAATGGGACCAGTGTGTTATCTGGATCAGGGTAATGGGACATGTGTGTTATCTGGATCAGGGTAATGGGATCAGTGTGTTATCTGGATCAGGGTAATGGGACCAGTGTGTTATCTGGGTCAGGGTAATGGGACCAGTGAGTTATCTGGATCAGGGTAATGGGACCAGTGAGTTATCTGTATCAGGGTAATGGGACCCGTGTGTTATCTGGATCAGGGTAATGGGACCAGTGTGTTATCTGGATCAGGGTAATGGGACCAGTGTGTTATCTGGATCACGGTAATGGGACCAGTGCGTTATCTGGATCAGGGGAATGGGAGCAGTGTGTTATCTGGATCAGGGTAATGGGACCAGTGTGTTATCTGGAACAGGGTAATGGGACCAGTGTGTTATCTGGATCAGGGTAATGGGACCAGTGTGTTATCTGGATCACGGTAATGGGACCAGTGTGTTATCTGGATCAGGGTAATGGGACCAGTGTGTTATCTGGATCACGGTAATGGGACCAGTGTGTTATCTGGATCAGGGTAATGGGACCAGTGTGTTATCTGGATCAGGGTAATGGAACCAATGTGTTATCTGGATCAGGGTAATGGGACCAGTGTGTTATCTGGATCAGGGTAATGGGACCAGAGTGTTCTTTGGGTCAAGGTAATGGGACCAGTGTGTTATCTGGATCAGGGTACTGGGACCAGTGTGTTATCTGGATCTGGGTAATGGGACCAGTGTGATATCTGGATCAGGGTAATGGGACCAGTGTGTTATATGGATCAGGGTAATGGGACCAGTGCGTTATCTGGATCAGGGTAATGGGACCAGTGTGTTATCTGGATCAGGATAATGGGACCAGTGTGTTATCTGGATCAGGGTAATGGGACCAGTGTGTTATCTGGATCAGGGTAATGGGACCAGTGTGTTATCTGGAACAGGGTAATGGGACCAGTGTGTTATCTGGATCAGGGTAATGGGACCAGTGTGTTATCTGGATCAGGGTAATGGGACCAGTGTGTTATCTGGATCAGGGTAATGGGACCAGTGTGTTATCTGGATCAGGGTAATGGGACCAATGTGTTATCTGGATCAGGGTAATGGGACCAGTGTGTTATCTGGATCAGGGTAATGGGACCAGAGTGTTCTTTGGGTCAAGGTAATGGGACCAGTGTGTTATCTGGATCAGGGTATTGGGACCAGTGTGTTATCTGGATCTGGGTAATGGGACCAGTGTGATATCTGGATCAGGGTAATGGGACCAGTGTGTTATCTGGATCAGGGTAATGGGACCAGTGCGTTATCTGGATCAGGGTAATGGGACCAGTGTGTTATCTGGATCAGGATAATGGGACCAGTGTGTTATCTGGATCAGGGTAATGGGACCAGTGTGTTATCTGGATCAGGGTAATGGGACCAGTGTGTTATCTGGAACAGGGTAATGGGACCAGTGTGTTATCTGGATCAGGTTAATGGGACCAGTGTGTTATCTGGATCAAAGTAATGGGACCAGTGTGTTATCTGGATCAGGGTAATGGGACCAGTGTGTTATCTGGATCAGGGTAATGGGACCAGTGTGTTATCTGGATCAGGGTAATGGGACCAGTGTGTTATCTGGATCAGGGTAATGGGACCAGTGTGTTATCTGGATCAGGGTAATGGGACCAGTGTGATATCTGGATCTGGGTAAAGGGACCAGTGTGTTATCTGGATCAGGGTAATGGGACCAGAGTGTTCTGTGGGTCAGGGTAATGGGACCAGTGTGTTATCTGGATCAGGGTAATGGGACCAGTGTGTTATCTGGATCAGGGTAATGGGACCAGTGTGATATCTGGATCTGGGTAATGGGACCAGTGTGTTATCTGGATCAGGGTAATGGGACCAGTGTGTTATCTGGATCTGGGTAATGGGACCAATGTGTTATCTGGAACAGGGTAATTGGACCAGTGTGTTATCTGGATCAGGGTAATGGGACCAGTGTGTTATCTGGATCAGGGTAATGGGACCAGTGTGTTATCTGGATCAGGGTAATGGGACCAGTGTGTTATCTGGATCAGGGTAATGGGACCAGTGTGTTATCTGGATCAGGGTAATGGGACCAGTGAGTTATCTGGATCAGGGTAATGGGACCAGTGTGTTATCTGGATCAGGGTAATGGGACCAGTGAGATATCTGGATCAGGGTAATGGGACCAGTGAGTTATCTGGATCAGGGTAATGGGACCAGTGTGTTACCTGGATCAGGGTAATGGGACCAGTGTGTTACCTGGATCAGGGGAATGGGACCAATGTGTTATCTGGATCAGGGTAATGGGACCAGTGTGTTATCTGGATCAGGGTAATGGGACCAGTGTGTTATCTGGATCAGGGTAATGGGAACAGTGTGTTATCTGGAACAGGGTAATGGGACCAGTGTGTTATCTGGATCAGGGTAATGGGACCAGTGTGTTATCTGGATCACGGTAATGGGACCAGTGTGTTATCTGGATCAGGGTAATGGGACCAGTGTGTTATCTGGATCAGGGTAATGGGACCAGTGTGTTATCTGGATCAGGGTAATGGGACCAGTGTGTTATCTGGATCAGGGTAATGGGACCAATGTGTTATCTGGATCAGGGTAATGGGACCAGTGTGTTATCTGGATCAGGGAAATGGGACCAGAGTGTTCTGTGGGTCAGGGTAATGGGACCAGTGTGTTATCTGGATCATGGTAATGGGACCAGTGTGTTATCTGGATCAGGGTAATGGGACCAGTGTGATATCTGTATCTGGGTAATGGGACCAGTGTGTTATCTGGATCAGGGTAATGGGACCAGTGTGTTATCTGGATCAGGGTAATGGGACCAGTGTGTTATCTGGATCAGGGTAATGGGACCAGTGTGTTATCTGGATCAGGGTAATGGGACCAGTGTGTTATCTGGATCAGGGTAATGGGACCAGTGTGTTATCTGGATCAGGGTAATGGGACCAGTGTGTTATCTGGATCAGGGTAATGGGACCAGTGTGTTATCTGGATCAGGGTAATGGGAACAGTGTGTTATCTGGATCAGGATAATGGGACCAGTGTGTTTTCTGGATCAGGATAATGGGACCAGTGTGTTATCTGGATCAGGGTAATGGGACCAGTGTGTTATCTGGATCAGGGTAATGGGACCAGTGTGTTATCTGGAACAGGGTAATGGGACGAGTGTGTTATCTGGATCAGGGTAATGGGACCAGTGTGTTATCTGGATCAGGGTAATGGGACCAGTGTGTTATCTGGATCAGGGTAATGGGACCAGTGTGTTATCTGGATCAGGGTAATGGGACCAATGTGTTATCTGGATCAGGGTAATGGGACCAGTGTGTTATCTGGATCAGGGTAATGGGACCAGAGTGTTCTTTGGGTCAAGGTAATGGGACCAGTGTGTTATCTGGATCAGGGTAATGGGACCAGTGTGTTATCTGGATCTGGGTAATGGGACCAGTGTGATATCTGGATCAGGGTAATGGGACCAGTGTGTTATCTGGATCAGGGTAATGGGACCAGTGCGTTATCTGGATCAGGGTAATGGGACCAGTGTGTTATCTGGATCAGGATAATGGGACCAGTGTGTTATCTGGATCAGGGTAATGGGACCAGTGTGTTATCTGGATCAGGGTAATGGGACCAGTGTGTTATCTGGAACAGGGTAATGGGACCAGTGTGTTATCTGGATCAGGTTAATGGGACCAGTGTGTTATCTGGATCAAAGTAATGGGACCAGTGTGTTATCTGGATCAGGGTAATGGGACCAGTGTGTTATCTGGATCAGGGTAATGGGACCAATGTGTTATCTGGATCAGGGTAATGGGACCAGTGTGTTATCTGGATCAGGGTAATGGGACCAGTGTGTTATCTGGATCAGGGTAATGGGACCAGTGTGATATCTGGATCTGGGTAATGGGACCAGTGTGTTATCTGGATCAGGGTAATGGGACCAGAGTGTTCTGTGGGTCAGGGTAATGGGACCAGTGTGTTATCTGGATCAGGGTAATGGGACCAGTGTGTTATCTGGATCAGGGTAATGGGACCAGTGTGATATCTGGATCTGGGTAATGGGACCAGTGTGTTATCTGGATCAGGGTAATGGGACCAGTGTGTTATCTGGATCTGGGTAATGGGACCAATGTGTTATCTGGATCAGGGTAATGGGACCAGTGTGTTATCTGGATCAGGGTAATGGGACCAGTGTGTTATCTGGATCAGGGTAATGGGACCAGTGTGTTATCTGGATCAGGGTAATGGGACCAGTGTGTTATCTGGATCAGGGTAATGGGACCAGTGTGTTATCTGGATCAGGGTAATGGGAGCAGTGAGTTATCTGGATCAGGGTAATGGGACCAGTGTGTTATCTGGATCAGGGTAATGGGACCAGTGAGATATCTGGATCAGGGTAATGGGACCAGTGAGTTATCTGGATCAGGGTAATGGGACCAGTGTGTTACCTGGATCAGGGTAATGGGACCAGTGTGTTACCTGGATCAGGGGAATGGGACCAATGTGTTATCTGGATCATGGTAATGGGACCAGTGTGTTATCTGGATCAGGGTAATGGGACCAGTGTGTTATCTGGATCAGGGTAATGGGAACAGTGTGTTATCTGGAACAGGGTAATGGGACCAGTGTGTTATCTGGATCAGGTTAATGGGACCAGTGTGTTATCTGGATCACGGTAATGGGACCAGTGTGTTATCTGGATCAGGGTAATGGGACCAGTGTGTTATCTGGATCAGGGTAATGGGACCAGTGTGTTATCTGGATCAGGGTAATGGGACCAGTGTGTTATCTGGATCAGGGTAATGGGACCAATGTGTTATCTGGATCAGGGTAATGGGACCAGTGTGTTATCTGGATCAGGGTAATGGGACCAGAGTGTTCTGTGGGTCAGGGTAATGGGACCAGTGTGTTATCTGGATCAGGGTAATGGGACCAGTGTGTTATCTGGATCAGGGTAATGGGACCAGTGTGATATCTGGATCTGGGTAATGGGACCAGTGTGTTATCTGGATCAGGGTAATGGGACCAGTGTGTTATCTGGATCAGGGTAATGGGACCAGTGTGTTATCTGGATCAGGGTAATGGGACCAGTGTGTTATCTGGATCAGGGTAATGGGACCAGTGTGTTATCTGGATCAGGGTAATGGGACCAGTGTGTTATCTGGATCAGGGTAATGGGACCAGTGTGTTATCTGGATCAGGGTAATGGGACCAGTGTGTTATCTGGATCAGGGTAATGGGACCAGTGTGTTATCTGGATCAGGATAATGGGACCAGTGTGTTTTCTGGATCAGGGTAATGGGACCAGTGTGTTATCTGGATCAGGGTAATGGGACCAGTGTGTTATCTGGATCAGGGTAATGGGACCAGTGAGTTATCTGGATCAGGGTAATGGGACTAGTGTGTTAACTGGATCAGGGTAATGGGACCAGTGAGATATCTGGATCAGGGTAATGGGACCAGTGAGTTATCTGGATCAGGGTAATGGGACCAGTGTGTTACCTGGATCAGGGTAATGGGACCAGTGTGTTACCTGGATCAGGGTAATGGGACCAGTGTGTTATCTGGATCAGGGTAATGGGACCAGTGTGTTATCTGGATCAGGGTAATGGGACCAGTGTGTTATCTGGATCAGGGTAATGGGACCAGTGTGTTATCTGGATCAGGGTAATGGGACCAGTGTGTTATCTGGATCAGGTTAATGGGACCAGTGTGTTATCTGGATCAGGGTAATGGGACCAGTGTGTTATCTGGATCAGGGTAATGGGACCAGTGTGTTATCTGGATCAGGGTAATCGTACCAGTGTGTTATCTGGGTCAGGGTAATGGGACCAGTGAGTTATCTGGATCAGGGTAATGGGACCAGTGAGTTATCTGGATCAGGGTAATGGGACCCGTGTGTTATCTGGATCAGGGTAATGGGACCAGTGTGTTATCTGGATCAGGGTAATGGGACCAGTGTGTTATCTGGATCACGGTAATGGGACCAGTGCGTTATCTGGATCAGGGGAATGGGACCAGTGTGTTATCTGGAACAGGGTAATGGGACCAGTGTGTTATCTGGAACAGGGTAATGGGACCAGTGTGTTATCTGGATCAGGGTAATGGGACCAATGTGTTAACTGGATCAGGGTAATGGGACCAGTGTGTTATCTGGATCAGGGTAATGGGACCAGAGTGTTCTTTGGGTCAAGGTAATGGTACCAGTGTGTTATCTGGATCAGGGTAATGGGACCAGTGTGTTATCTGGATCTGGGTAATGGGACCAGTGTGATATCTGGATCAGGGTAATGGGACCAGTGTGTTATCTGGATCAGGGTAATGGGAGCAGTGTGTTATCTGGATCAGGGTAATGGGACCAGTGTGTTATCTGGATCAGGGTAATGGGACCAGTGTGTTATCTGGATCAGGGTAATGGGACCAGAGTGTTCTGTGGGTCAGGGTAATGGGACCAGTGTGTTATCTGGATCAGGGTAATGGGACCAGTGAGTTATCTGGATCAGGGTAATGGGACCAGTGTGTTATCTGGATCAGGGTAATGGGACCAGTGTGTTATCTGGATCAGGGTAATGGGACCAGAGTGTTCTTTGGGTCAAGGTAATGGGACCAGTGTGTTATCTGGATCAGGGTAATGGGACCAGTGTGTTATCTGGATCAGGGTAATGGGACCAGTGTGTTATCTGGATCAGGGTAATGGGACCAGTGAGTTATCTGGATCAGGGTAATGGGACCAGTGTGTTATCTGGATCACGGTAATGGGACCAGTGTGTTATCTGGATCAGGGTAATGGGACCAGTGTGTTATCTGGATCAGGGTAATGGGACCAGTGTGTTATCTGGATCAGGGTAATGGGACCAGTGTGTTATCTGGATAAGGGTAAAGGGACCAATGTGTTATCTGGATCAGGGTAATGGGGCCAGTGTGTTATCTGGATCAGGGTAATGGGACCAGTGTGTTATCTGGATCAAGGTAATGGGACCAGTGTGTTATCTGGATCAGGGTAATGGGACCAGTGTGTTATCTGGATCAGGGTAATGGGACCAGTGTGTTATCTGGATCAGGGTAATGGGACCAGTGTGTTATCTGGATCAGGGTAATGGGACCAGTGTGTTATCTGGATCAGGGTAATGGGACCAGTGTGTTATCTGGATCAGGGTAATGGGACCAGTGTGTTATCTGGATCAGGGTAATGGGACCAGTGTGTTATCTGGATCAGGGTAATGGGACCAGTGTGTTATCTGGATCAGGGTAATGGGACCAGTGTGTTATCTGGATCAGGGTAATGGGACCAGTGTGTTATCTGGATCAGGGTAATGGGACCAGTGTGTTATCTGGATCAGGGTGATGGGACCAGAGTGATATCTGGATCAGGGTAATGGGACCAGTGTGTTATCTGGATCAGGGTAATGGGACCAGTGTGTTATCTGGATCAGGGTAATGGTACCAGTGTGTTATCTGGATCAGGGTAATGGGAGCAGTGTGTTATCTGGATCAGGGTAATGGGACCAGAGTGTTCCTTGGGTCAAGGTAATGGGACCAGTGTGTTATCTGGATCAGGGTAATGGGAACAGTGTGTTATCTGGATCAGGGTACTGGGACCAGTGTGTTATCTGGATCAGGGTAATAGGACCAGTGTGTTCTTTGGGTCAAGGTGAAGGGACCAGTGTGTTATCTGGATCAGGGGAATGGGACCAGTGTGTTATCTGGATCAGGGTAATGGGACCAGTGTGTTATCTGGATCAGGGTAAAGGGACCAGAGTGTTCCTTGGGTCAAGGTTATGGGACCAGTGTGTTATCTGGATCAGGGTAATGGGACCAGTGTGTTATCTGGATCAGGGTAATGGGACCAGTGTGTTATCTGGATCAGTGTAATGGGACCAGTGTGTTATCTGGATCAGGGTAATGGGACCAGTGTGTTATCTGGATCAGGGTAATGGGACCAGTGTGTTATCTGGATCAGGGTAATGGGACCAGTGTGTTATCTGGATCAGGGTAATGGGACCAGAGTGTTCTGTGGGTCAGGGTAATGGGACCAGTGTGTTATCTGGATCAGGGTAATGGGACCAGTGAGTTATCTGGATCAGGGTAATGGGACCAGTGTGTTATCTGGATCAGGGTAATGGGACCAGTGTGTTATCTGGATCAGGGTAATGGGAGCAGTGTGTTATCTGGATCAGGGTAATGGGACCAGAGTGTTCCTTGGGTCAAGGTAATGGGACCAGTGTGTTATCTGGATCAGGGTAATGGGAACAGTGTGTTATCTGGATCAGGGTACTGGGACCAGTGTGTTATCTGGATCAGGGTAATAGGACCAGTGCGTTCTTTGGGTCAAGGTGAAGGGACCAGTGTGTTATCTGGATCAGGGGAATGGGACCAGTGTGTTATCTGGATCAGGGTAATGGGACCAGTGTGTTATCTGGATCAGGGTAAAGGGACCAGAGTGTTCCTTGGGTCAAGGTAATGGGACCAGTGTGTTATCTGGATCAGGGTAATGGGAGCAGTGTGTTATCTGGATCAGGGTAATGGGACCAGTGAGTTATCTGGATCAGGGTAATGGGACCAGTGTGTTTCTGGATCAGGGTAATGGGACCAGTGAGTTATCTGGATCAGGGTAATGGGACGAGTGTGTTATCTGGATCAGGGTAATGGGACCAGTGTGTTATCTGGATCAGGGTAATGGGACCAGTGTGTTACCTGGATCAGGGTAATGGGACCAGTGTGTTATCTGGATCAGGGTAATGGGACCAGTGTGTTATCTGGATCAGGGTAATGGGACCAGTGTGTTATCTGGATCAGGGTAATGGGAGTAGTGTGTTATCTGGATCAGGGTAATGGGACCAGAGTGTTCCTTGGGTCAAGGTAATGGGACCAGTGTGTTATCTGGATCAGGGTAATGGGACCAGTGTGTTATCTGGATCAGGGTAATGGGACCAGTGTGTTATCTGGATCAGGGTAATGGGACCAGTGTGTTATCTGGATAAGGGTAAAGGGACCAATGTGTTATCTGGATCAGGGTAATGGGACCAGTGTGTTATCTGGATCAGGGTAATGGGACCAGTGTGTTATCTGGATCAAGGTAATGGGACCAGTGTGTTATCTGGATCAGGGTAATGGGACCAGTGAGTTATCTGGATCAGGGTAATGGGACCAGTGTGTTTCTGGATCAGGGTAATGGGACCAGTGAGTTATCTGGATCAGGGTAATGGGACGAGTGTGTTATCTGGATCAGGGTAATGGGACCAGTGTGTTATCTGGATCAGGGTAATGGGACCAGTGTGTTACCTGGATCAGGGTAATGGGACCAGTGTGTTATCTGGATCAGGGTAATGGGACCAGTGAGTTATCTGGATCAGGGTAATGGGACCAGTGTGTTATCTGGATCAGGGTAATGGGACCAGAGTGTTCTTTGGGTCAAGGTAATGGGACCAGTGTGTTATCTGGATCAGGGTAATGGGACCAGTGTGTTATCTGGATCAGGGTAATGGGACCAGTGTGTTATCTGGATCAGGGTAATGGGAGCAGTGTGTTATCTGGATCAGGGTAATGGGACCAGAGTGTTCCTTGGGTCAAGGTAATGGGACCAGTGTGTTATCTGGATCAGGGTAATGGAACCAGTGTGTTATCTGGATCAGGGTAATGGGACCAGTGTGTTATCTGGATCAGGGTAATGGGACCAGTGTGTTATCTGGATAAGGGTAAAGGGACCAATGTGTTATCTGGATCAGGGTAATGGGACCAGTGTGTTATCTGGATCAGGGTAATGGGACCAGTGTGTTATCTGGATCAAGGTAATGGGACCAGTGTGTTATCTGGATCAGGTTAATGGGACCAGTGTGTTATCTGGATCAGGGTAATGGGACCAGTGTGTTATCTGGATCAGGGTAATGGGAGCAGTGTGTTATCTGGATCAGGGTAATGGGACCAGAGTGTTCCTTGGGTCAAGGTAATGGGACCAGTGTGTTATCTGGATCAGGGTAATGGGACCAGAGTGATATCTGGATCAGGGTAATGGGACCAGTGTGTTATCTAGATCAGGGTAATGGGACCAGTGTGTTATCTGGATCAGGGTAATGGGACCAGTGTGTTATCTGGATCAGGGTAATGGGACCAGTGAGTTATCTGGATCAGGGTAATGGGACCAGTGTGTTATCTGGATCAGGGTAATGGGACCAGAGTGTTCTTTGGGTCAAGGTAATGGGACCAGTGTGTTATCTGGATCAGGGTAATGGGACCAGTGTGTTATCTGGATCAGGGTAATGGGACCAGTGTGTTATCTGGATCAAGGTAATGGGACCAGTGTGTTATCTGGATCAGGGTAATGGGACCAGTGTGTTATCTGGATCAGGGTAATGGGACCAGTGTGTTATCTGGATCAGGGTAATGGGACCAGTGTGTTATCTGGATCAGGGTAATGGGACCAGTGTGTTATCTGGATCAGGGTAATGGGACCAGTGTGTTATCTGGATCAGGGTAATGGGACCAGTGTGTTATCTGGATCAGGGTAATGGGACCAGTGTGTTATCTGGATCAGGGTAATGGGACCAGTGTGTTATCTGGATCAGGGTAATGGGACCAGTGTGTTATCTGGATCAGGGTAATGGGACCAGTGTGTTATCTGGATCAGGGTAATGGGACCAGTGTGTTATCTGGATCAGGGTGATGGGACCAGAGTGATATCTGGATCAGGGTAATGGGACCAGTGTGTTATCTGGATCAGGGTAATGGGACCAGTGTGTTATCTGGATCAGGGTAATGGTACCAGTGTGTTATCTGGATCAGGGTAATGGGAGCAGTGTGTTATCTGGATCAGGGTAATGGGACCAGAGTGTTCCTTGGGTCAAGGTAATGGGACCAGTGTGTTATCTGGATCAGGGTAATGGGAACAGTGTGTTATCTGGATCAGGGTACTGGGACCAGTGTGTTATCTGGATCAGGGTAATAGGACCAGTGTGTTCTTTGGGTCAAGGTGAAGGGACCAGTGTGTTATCTGGATCAGGGGAATGGGACCAGTGTGTTATCTGGATCAGGGTAATGGGACCAGTGTGTTATCTGGATCAGGGTAAAGGGACCAGAGTGTTCCTTGGGTCAAGGTTATGGGACCAGTGTGTTATCTGGATCAGGGTAATGGGACCAGTGTGTTATCTGGATCAGGGTAATGGGACCAGTGTGTTATCTGGATCAGTGTAATGGGACCAGTGTGTTATCTGGATCAGGGTAATGGGACCAGTGTGTTATCTGGATCAGGGTAATGGGACCAGTGTGTTATCTGGATCAGGGTAATGGGACCAGTGTGTTATCTGGATCAGGGTAATGGGACCAGTGTGTTATCTGGATCTGGGTAATGGGACCAGTGTGATATCTGGATCAGGGTAATGGGACCAGTGTGTTATCTGGATCAGGGTAATGGGAGCAGTGTGTTATCTGGATCAGGGTAATGGAACCAATGTGTTATCTGGATCAGGGTAATGGGACCAGTGTGTTATCTGGATCAGGGTAATGGGACCAGTGTGTTATCTGGATCAGGGTAATGGGACCAGTGTGTTATCTGGATCAGGGTAATGGGACCAATGTGTTATCTGGATCAGGGTAATGGGACCAGTGTGTTATCTGGATCAGGGTAATGGGACCAGAGTGTTCTTTGGGTCAAGGTAATGGGACCAGTGTGTTATCTGGATCAGGGTATTGGGACCAGTGTGTTATCTGGATCTGGGTAATGGGACCAGTGTGATATCTGGATCAGGGTAATGGGACCAGTGTGTTATCTGGATCAGGGTAATGGGACCAGTGCGTTATCTGGATCAGGGTAATGGGACCAGTGTGTTATCGGGATCAGGATAATGGGACCAGTGTGTTATCTGGATCAGGGTAATGGGACCAGTGTGTTATCTGGATCAGGGTAATGGGACCAGTGTGTTATCTGGAACAGGGTAATGGGACCAGTGTGTTATCTGGATCAGGTTAATGGGACCAGTGTGTTATCTGGATCAAAGTAATGGGACCAGTGTGTTATCTGGATCAGGGTAATGGGACCAGTGAGTTATCTGGATCAGGGTAATGGGACCAGTGTGTTATCTGGATCAGGGTAATGGGACCAGTGAGATATCTGGATCAGGGTAATGGGACCAGTGAGTTATCTGGATCAGGGTAATGGGTCCAGTGTGTTACCTGGATCAGGGTAATGGGACCAGTGTGTTACCTGGATCAGGGGAATGGGACCAATGTGTTATCTGGATCAGGGTAATGGGACCAGTGTGTTATCTGGATCAGGGTAATGGGACCAGTGTGTTATCTGGATCAGGGTAATGGGAACAGTGTGTTATCTGGAACAGGGTAATGGGACCAGTGTGTTATCTGGATCAGGTTAATGGGACCAGTGTGTTATCTGGATCACGGTAATGGGACCAGTGTGTTATCTGGATCAGGGTAATGGGACCAGTGTGTTATCTGGATCAGGGTAATGGGACCAGTGTGTTATCTGGATCAGGGTAATGGGACCAGTGTGTTATCTGGATCAGGGTAATGGGACCAATGTGTTATCTGGATCAGGGTAATGGGACCAGTGTGTTATCTGGATCAGGGTAATGGGACCAGAGTGTTCTGTGGGTCAGGGTAATGGGACCAGTGTGTTATCTGGATCAGGGTAATGGGACCAGTGTGTTATCTGGATCAGGGTAATGGGACCAGTGTGATATCTGGATCTGGGTAATGGGACCAGTGTGTTATCTGGATCAGGGTAATGGGACCAGTGTGTTATCTGGATCAGGGTAATGGGACCAGTGTGTTATCTGGATCAGGGTAATGGGACCAGTGTGTTATCTGGATCAGGGTAATGGGACCAGTGTGTTATCTGGATCAGGGTAATGGGACCAGCGTGTTATCTGGATCAGGGTAATGGGACCAGTGTGTTATCTGGATCAGGGTAATGGGACCAGTGTGTTATCTGGATCAGGGTAATGGGACCAGTGTGTTATCTGGATCAGGATAATGGGACCAGTGTGTTTTCTGGATCAGGGTAATGGGACCAGTGTGTTATCTGGATCAGGGTAATGGGACCAGTGTGTTATCTGGATCAGGGTAATGGGACCAGTGAGTTATCTGGATCAGGGAAATGGGACCAGTGTGTTAACTGGATCAGGGTAATGGGACCAGTGAGATATCTGGATCAGGGTAATGGGACCAGTGAGTTATCTGGATCAGGGTAATGGGACCAGTGTGTTACCTGGATCAGGGTAATGGGACCAGTGTGTTACCTGGATCAGGGTAATGGGACCAGTGTGTTATCTGGATCAGGGTAATGGGACCAGTGTGTTATCTGGATCAGGGTAATGGGACCAGTGTGTTATCTGGATCAGGGTAATGGGACCAGTGTGTTATCTGGATCAGGGTAATGGGACCAGTGTGTTATCTGGATCAGGGTAATGGGACCAGTGTGTTATCTGGATCAGGGTAATGGGACCAGTGTGTTATCTGGATCAGGGTAATGGGACCAGTGTGCTATCTGGATCAGGGTAATGGGACCAGTGTGTTATCTGGATCAGGGTAATGGGACCAGTGTGTTATCTGGATCAGGGTAATGGGACCAGTGTGTTATCTGGGTCAGGGTAATGGGACCAGTGAGTTATGTGGATCAGGGTAATGGGACCAGTGAGTTATCTGGATCAGGGTAATGGGACCCGTGTGTTATCTGGATCAGGGTAATGGGACCAGTGTGTTATCTGGATCAGGGTAATGGGACCAGTGTGTTATCTGGATCACGGTAATGGGACCAGTGCGTTATCTGGATCAGGGGAATGGGACCAGTGTGTTATCTGGATCAGGGTAATGGGACCAGTGTGTTATCTGGAACAGGGTAATGGGACCAGTGTGTTATCTGGATCAGGGTAATGGGACCAATGTGTTAACTGGATCAGGGTAATGGGACCAGTGTGTTATCTGGATCAGGGTAATGGGACCAGAGTGTTCTTTGGGTCAAGGTAATGGGACCAGTGTGTTATCTGGATCAGGGTAATGGGACCAGTGTGTTATCTGGATCTGGGTAATGGGACCAGTGTGATATCTGGATCAGGGTAATGGGACCAGTGTGTTATCTGGATCAGGGTAATGGGACCAGTGTGTTATCTGGATCAGGGTAATGGGACCAGTGTGTTACCTGGATCAGGGTAATGGGACCAGTGTGTTATCTGGATCAGGGTAATGGGACCAGTGTGTTATCTGGATCAGGGTAATGGGACCAGTGTGTTACCTGGATCAGGGTAATGGGACCAGTGTGTTATCTGGATCAGGGTAATGGGACCAGTGAGTTATCTGGATCAGGGTAATGGGACCAGTGAGTTATCTGGATCAGGGTAATGGGACCAGTGTGTTATCTGGATCAGGGTAATGGGAACAGTGTGTTATCTGGAACAGGGTAATGGGACCAGTGTGTTATCTGGATCAGGTTAATGGGACCAGTGTGTTATCTGGATCACGGTAATGGGACCAGTGTGTTATCTGGATCAGGGTAATGGGACCAGTGTGTTATCTGGATCAGGGGAATGGGACCAGTGTGTTATCTGGATCAGGGTAATGGGACCAGTGTGTTATCTGGTTCAGGGTAATGGGACCAATGTGTTATCTGGATCAGGGTAATGGGACCAGTGTGTTATCTGGATCAGGGTAATGGGACCAGAGTGTTCTGTGGGTCAGGGTAATGGGACCAGTGTGTTATCTGGATCAGGGTAATGGGACCAGTGTGTTATCTGGATCAGGGTAATGGGACCAGTGTGATATCTGGATCTGGGTAATGGGACCAGTGTGTTATCTGGATCAGGGTAATGGGACCAGTGTGTTATCTGGATCAGGGTAATGGGACCAGTGTGTTATCTGGATCAGGGTAATGGGACCAGTGTGTTATCTGGATCAGGGTAATGGGACCAGTGTGTTATCTGGATCAGGGTAATGGGACCAGTGTGTTATCTGGATCAGGGTAATGGGACCAGTGTGTTATCTGGATCAGGGTAATGGGACCAGTGTGTTATCTGGATCAGGGTAATGGGACCAGTGTGTTATCTGGATCAGGATAATGGGACCAGTGTGTTTTCTGGATCAGGGTAATGGGACCAGTGTGTTATCTGGATCAGGGTAATGGGACCAGTGTGTTATCTGGATCAGGGTAATGGGACCAGTGAGTTATCTGGATCAGGGTAATGGGACCAGTGTGTTAACTGGATCAGGGTAATGGGACCAGTGAGATATCTGGATCAGGGTAATGGGACCAGTGAGTTATCTGGCTCAGGGTAATGGGACCAGTGTGTTACCTGGATCAGGGTAATGGGACCAGTGTGTTACCTGGATCAGGGTAATGGGACCAGTGTGTTATCTGGATCAGGGTAATGGGACCAGTGTGTTATCTGGATCAGGGTAATGGGACCAGTGTGTTATCTGGATCAGGGTAATGGGACCAGTGTGTTATCTGGATCAGGGTAATGGGACCAGTGTGTTATCTGGATCAGGTTAATGGGACCAGTGTGTTATCTGGATCAGGGTAATGGGACCAGTGTGTTATCTGGATCAGGGTAATGGGACCAGTGTGCTATCTGGATCAGGGTAATGGGACCAGTGTGTTATCTGGATCAGGGTAATGGGACCAGTGTGTTATCTGGATCAGGGTAATCGTACCAGTGTGTTATCTGGGTCAGGGTAATGGGACCAGTGAGTTATCTGGATCAGGGTAATGGGACCAGTGAGTTATCTGGATCAGGGTAATGGGACCCGTGTGTTATCTGGATCAGGGTAATGGGACCAGTGTGTTATCTGGATCAGGGTAATGGGACCAGTGTGTTATCTGGATCACGGTAATGGGACCAGTGCGTTATCTGGATCAGGGGAATGGGACCAGTGTGTTATCTGGAACAGGGTAATGGGACCAGTGTGTTATCTGGAACAGGGTAATGGGACCAGTGTGTTATCTGGATCAGGGTAATGGGACCAATGTGTTAACTGGATCAGGGTAATGGGACCAGTGTGTTATCTGGATCAGGGTAATGGGACCAGAGTGTTCTTTGGGTCAAGGTAATGGTACCAGTGTGTTATCTGGATCAGGGTAATGGGACCAGTGTGTTATCTGGATCTGGGTAATGGGACCAGTGTGATATCTGGATCAGGGTAATGGGACCAGTGTGTTATCTGGATCAGGGTAATGGGACCAGAGTGTTCTGTGGGTCAGGGTAATGGGACCAGTGTGTTATCTGGATCAGGGTAATGGGACCAGTGAGTTATCTGGATCAGGGTAATGGGACCAGTGTGTTATCTGGATCAGGGTAATGGGACCAGTGTGTTATCTGGATCAGGGTAATGGGACCAGAGTGTTCTTTGGGTCAAGGTAATGGGACCAGTGTGTTATCTGGATCAGGGTAATGGGACCAGTGTGTTATCTGGATCAGGGTAATGGGACCAGTGTGTTATCTGGATCAGGGTAATGGGACCAGTGAGTTATCTGGATCAGGGTAATGGGACCAGTGTGTTATCTGGATCACGGTAATGGGACCAGTGTGTTATCTGGATCAGGGTAATGGGACCAGTGTGTTATCTGGATCAGGGTAATGGGACCAGTGTGTTATCTGGATCAGGGTAATGGGACCAGTGTGTTATCTGGATAAGGGTAAAGGGACCAATGTGTTATCTGGATCAGGGTAATGGGACCAGTGTGTTATCTGGATCAGGGTAATGGGACCAGTGTGTTATCTGGATCAAGGTAATGGGACCAGTGTGTTATCTGGATCAGGGTAATGGGACCAGTGTGTTATCTGGATCAGGGTAATGGGACCAGTGTGTTATCTGGATCAGGGTAATGGGACCAGTGTGTTATCTGGATCAGGGTAATGGGACCAGTGTGTTATCTGGATCAGGGTAATGGGACCAGTGTGTTATCTGGATCAGGGTAATGGGACCAGTGTGTTATCTGGATCAGGGTAATGGGACCAGTGTGTTATCTGGATCAGGGTAATGGGACCAGTGTGTTATCTGGATCAGGGTAATGGGACCAGTGTGTTATCTGGATCAGGGTAATGGGACCAGTGTGTTATCTGGATCAGGGTAATGGGACCAGTGTGTTATCTGGATCAGGGTGATGGGACCAGAGTGATATCTGGATCAGGGTAATGGGACCAGTGTGTTATCTGGATCAGGGTAATGGGACCAGTGTCTTATCTGGATCAGGGTAATGGTACCAGTGTGTTATCTGGATCAGGGTAATGGGAGCAGTGTGTTATCTGGATCAGGGTAATGGGACCAGAGTGTTCCTTGGGTCAAGGTAATGGGACCAGTGTGTTATCTGGATCAGGGTAATGGGAACAGTGTGTTATCTGGATCAGGGTACTGGGACCAGTGTGTTATCTGGATCAGGGTAATAGGACCAGTGTGTTCTTTGGGTCAAGGTGAAGGGACCAGTGTGTTATCTGGATCAGGGGAATGGGACCAGTGTGTTATCTGGATCAGGGTAATGGGACCAGTGTGTTATCTGGATCAGGGTAAAGGGACCAGAGTGTTCCTTGGGTCAAGGTTATGGGACCAGTGTGTTATCTGGATCAGGGTAATGGGACCAGTGTGTTATCTGGATCAGGGTAATGGGACCAGTGTGTTATCTGGATCAGTGTAATGGGACCAGTGTGTTATCTGGATCAGGGTAATGGGACCAGTGTGTTATCTGGATCAGGGTAATGGGACCAGTGTGTTATCTGGATCAGGGTAATGGGACCAGTGTGTTATCTGGATCAGGGTAATGGGACCAGAGTGTTCTGTGGGTCAGGGTAATGGGACCAGTGTGTTATCTGGATCAGGGTAATGGGACCAGTGAGTTATCTGGATCAGAGTAATGGGACCAGTGTGTTATCTGGATCAGGGTAATGGGACCAGTGTGTTATCTGGATCAGGGTAATGGGAGCAGTGTGTTATCTGGATCAGGGTAATGGGACCAGAGTGTTCCTTGGGTCAAGGTAATGGGACCAGTGTGTTATCTGGATCAGGGTAATGGGAACAGTGTGTTATATGGATCAGGGTACTGGGACCAGTGTGTTATCTGGATCAGGGTAATAGGACCAGTGCGTTCTTTGGGTCAAGGTGAAGGGACCAGTGTGTTATCTGGATCAGGGGAATGGGACCAGTGTGTTATCTGGATCAGGGTAATGGGACCAGTGTGTTATCTGGATCAGGGTAAAGGGACCAGAGTGTTCCTTGGGTCAAGGTAATGGGACCAGTGTGTTATCTGGATCAGGGTAATGGGAGCAGTGTGTTATCTGGATCAGGGTAATGGGACCAGTGAGTTATCTGGATCAGGGTAATGGGACCAGTGTGTTTCTGGATCAGGGTAATGGGACCAGTGAGTTATCTGGATCAGGGTAATGGGACGAGTGTGTTATCTGGATCAGGGTAATGGGACCAGTGTGTTATCTGGATCAGGGTAATGGGACCAGTGTGTTACCTGGATCAGGGTAATGGGACCAGTGTGTTATCTGGATCAGGGTAATGGGACCAGTGTGTTATCTGGATCAGGGTAATGGGACCAGTGTGTTATCTGGATCAGGGTAATGGGAGTAGTGTGTTATCTGGATCAGGGTAATGGGACCAGAGTGTTCCTTGGGTCAAGGTAATGGGACCAGTGTGTTATCTGGATCAGGGTAATGGGACCAGTGTGTTATCTGGATCAGGGTAATGGGACCAGAGTGTTCTGTGGGTCAGGGTAATGGGACCAGTGTGTTATCTGGATCAGGGTAATGGGACCAGTGAGTTATCTGGATCAGGGTAATGGGACCAGTGTGTTATCTGGATCAGGGTAATGGGACCAGTGTGTTATCTGGATCAGGGTAATGGGAGCAGTGTGTTATCTGGATCAGGGTAATGGGACCAGAGTGTTCCTTGGGTCAAGGTAATGGGACCAGTGTGTTATCTGGATCAGGGTAATGGGAACAGTGTGTTATCTGGATCAGGGTACTGGGACCAGTGTGTTATCTGGATCAGGGTAATAGGACCAGTGCGTTCTTTGGGTCAAGGTGAAGGGACCAGTGTGTTATCTGGATCAGGGGAATGGGACCAGTGTGTTATCTGGATCAGGGTAATGGGACCAGTGTGTTATCTGGATCAGGGTAAAGGGACCAGAGTGTTCCTTGGGTCAAGGTAATGGGACCAGTGTGTTATCTGGATCAGGGTAATGGGAGCAGTGTGTTATCTGGATCAGGGTAATGGGACCAGTGAGTTATCTGGATCAGGGTAATGGGACCAGTGTGTTTCTGGATCAGGGTAATGGGACCAGTGAGTTATCTGGATCAGGGTAATGGGACGAGTGTGTTATCTGGATCAGGGTAATGGGACCAGTGTGTTATCTGGATCAGGGTAATGGGACCAGTGTGTTACCTGGATCAGGGTAATGGGACCAGTGTGTTATCTGGATCAGGGTAATGGGACCAGTGTGTTATCTGGATCAGGGTAATGGGACCAGTGTGTTATCTGGATCAGGGTAATGGGAGTAGTGTGTTATCTGGATCAGGGTAATGGGACCAGAGTGTTCCTTGGGTCAAGGTAATGGGACCAGTGTGTTATCTGGATCAGGGTAATGGGACCAGTGTGTTATCTGGATCAGGGTAATGGGACCAGTGTGTTATCTGGATCAGGGTAATGGGACCAGTGTGTTATCTGGATAAGGGTAAAGGGACCAATGTGTTATCTGGATCAGGGTAATGGGACCAGTGTGTTATCTGGATCAGGGTAATGGGACCAGTGTGTTATCTGGATCAAGGTAATGGGACCAGTGTGTTATCTGGATCAGGGTAATGGGACCAGTGAGTTATCTGGATCAGGGTAATGGGACCAGTGTGTTTCTGGATCAGGGTAATGGGACCAGTGAGTTATCTGGATCAGGGTAATGGGACGAGTGTGTTATCTGGATCAGGGTAATGGGACAAGTGTGTTATCTGGATCAGGGTAATGGGACCAGTGTGTTACCTGGATCAGGGTAATGGGACCAGTGTGTTATCTGGATCAGGGTAATGGGACCAGTGAGTTATCTGGATCAGGGTAATGGGACCAGTGTGTTATCTGGATCAGGGTAATGGGACCAGAGTGTTCTTTGGGTCAAGGTAATGGGACCAGTGTGTTATCTGGATCAGGGTAATGGGACCAGTGTGTTATCTGGATCAGGGTAATGGGACCAGTGTGTTATCTGGATCAGGGTAATGGGACCAGTGTGTTATCTGGATCAGGGTAATGGGAGCAGTGTGTTATCTGGATCAGGGTAATGGGACCAGAGTGTTCCTTGGGTCAAGGTAATGGGACCAGTGTGTTATCTGGATCAGGGTAATGGAACCAGTGTGTTATCTGGATCAGGGTAATGGGACCAGTGTGTTATCTGGATCAGGGTAATGGGACCAGTGTGTTATCTGGATAAGGGTAAAGGGACCAATGTGTTATCTGGATCAGGGTAATGGGACCAGTGTGTTATCTGGATCAGGGTAATGGGACCAGTGTGTTATCTGGATCAAGGTAATGGGACCAGTGTGTTATCTGGATCAGGTTAATGGGACCAGTGTGTTATCTGGATCAGGGTAATGGGACCAGTGTGTTATCTGGATCAGGGTAATGGGAGCAGTGTGTTATCTGGATCAGGGTAATGGGACCAGAGTGTTCCTTGGGTCAAGGTAATGGGACCAGTGTGTTATCTGGATCAGGGTAATGGAACCAGTGTGTTATCTGGATCAGGGTAATGGGACCAGTGTGTTATCTGGATCAGGGTAATGGGACCAGTGTGTTATCTGGATAAGGGTAAAGGGACCAATGTGTTATCTGGATCAGGGTAATGGGACCAGTGTGTTATCTGGATCAGGGTAATGGGACCAGTGTGTTATCTGGATCAAGGTAATGGGAACAGTGTGTTATCTGGATCAGGTTAATGGGACCAGTGTGTTATCTGGATCAGGGTAATGGGACCAGTGTGTTATCTGGATCAGGGTAATGGGACCAGTGTGTTATCTGGATCAGGGTAATGGGACCAGTGTGTTATCTGGATCAGGGTAATGGGACCAGTGTGTTATCTGGATCAGGGTAATGGGACCAGTGTGTTATCTGGATCAGGGTAATGGGACCAGTGTGTTATCTGGATCAGGGTAATGGGACCAGTGTGTTATCTGGATCAGGGTAATGGGACCAGTGTGTTATCTGGATCAGGGTAATGGGACCAGTGTGTTATCTGGATCAGGGTAATGGGACCAGAATGTTATCTGGATCAGGGTAATGGGACCAGTGTGTTATCTGGATCAGGGTAATGGGACCAGAGTGATATCTGGATCAGGGTAATGGGACCAGTGTGTTATCTAGATCAGGGTAATGGGACCAGTGTGTTATCTGGATCAGGGTAATGGGACCAGTGTGTTATCTGGATCAGGGTAATGGGACCAGTGTGTTATCTGGATCAGGGTAATGGGACCAGTGTGTTATCTGGATCACGGTAATGGGACCAGTGTGTTATCTGGATCAGGGTAATGGGACCAGTGTGTTATCTGGATCAGGGTAATGGGACCAGTGTGTTATCTGGATCAGGGTAATGGGACCAGTGTGTTATCTGGATCAAGGTAATGGGACCAGTGTGTTATCTGGATCAGGGTAATGGGACAAGTGAGTTATCTGGATCAGGGTAATGGGACCAGTGTGTTTCTGGATCAGGGTAATGGGACCAGTGAGTTATCTGGATCAGGGTAATGGGACGAGTGTGTTATCTGGATCAGGGTAATGGGACCAGTGTGTTATCTGGATCAGGGTAATGGGACCAGTGTGTTACCTGGATCAGGGTAATGGGACCAGTGTGTTATCTGGATCAGGGTAATGGGACCAGTGAGTTATCTGGATCAGGGTAATGGGACCAGTGAGTTATCTGGATCAGGGTAATGGGACCAGTGTGTTATCTGGATCAGGGTAATGGGACCAGAGTGTTCTTTGGGTCAAGGTAATGGGACCAGTGTGTTATCTGGATCAGGGTAATGGGACCAGTGTGTTATCTGGATCAGGGTAATGGGACCAGTGTGTTATCTGGATCAGGGTAATGGGACCAGTGTGTTATCTGGATCAGGGTAATGGGAGCAGTGTGTTATCTGGATCAGGGTAATGGGACCAGTGTGTTATCTGGATCAGGGTAATGGAACCAGTGTGTTATCTGGATCAGGGTAATGGGACCAGTGTGTTATCTGGATCAGGGTAATGGGACCAGTGTGTTATCTGGATAAGGGTAAAGGGACCAATGTGTTATCTGGATCAGGGTAATGGGACCAGTGTGTTATCTGGATCAGGGTAATGGGACCAGTGTGTTATCTGGATCAAGGTAATGGGACCAGTGTGTTATCTGGATCAGGGTAATGGGACCAGTGTGTTATCTGGATCAGGGTAATGGGACCAGTGTGTTATCTGGATCAGGGTAATGGGACCAGTGTGTTATCTGGATCAGGGTAATGGGACCAGTGTGTTATCTGGATCAGGGTAATGGGACCAGTGTGTTATCTGGATCAGGGTAATGGGACCAGTGTGTTATCTGGATCAGGGTAATGGGACCAGTGTGTTATCTGGATCAGGGTAATGGGACCAGTGTGTTATCTGGATCAGGGTAATGGGACCAGAGTGATATCTGGATCAGGGTAATGGGACCAGTGTGTTATCTAGATCAGGGTAATGGGACCAGTGTGTTATCTGGATCAGGGTAATGGGACCAGTGTGTTATCTGGATCAGGGTAATGGGACCAGTGTGTTATCTGGATCAGGGTAATGGGACCAGTGTGTTATCTGGATCACGGTAATGGGACCAGTGTGTTATCTGGATCAGGGTAATGGGACCAGTGTGTTATCTGGATCAGGGTAATGGGACCAGTGTGTTATCTGGATCAGGGTAATGGGACCAGTGTGTTATCTGGATCAAGGTAATGGGACCAGTGTGTTATCTGGATCAGGGTAATGGGACCAGTGAGTTATCTGGATCAGGGTAATGGGACCAGTGTGTTTCTGGATCAGGGTAATGGGACCAGTGAGTTATCTGGATCAGGGTAATGGGACGAGTGTGTTATCTGGATCAGGGTAATGGGACCAGTGTGTTATCTGGATCAGGGTAATGGGACCAGTGTGTTACCTGGATCAGGGTAATGGGACCAGTGTGTTATCTGGATCAGGGTAATGGGACCAGTGAGTTATCTGGATCAGGGTAATGGGACCAGTGAGTTATCTGGATCAGGGTAATGGGACCAGTGTGTTATCTGGATCAGGGTAATGGGACCAGTGTGTTATCTGGATCAGGGTAATGGGACCAGTGTGTTATCTGGATCAGGGTAATGGGACCATTGTGTTATCTGGATCAGGGTAATGGGACCAGTGTGTTATCTGGATCAGGGTAATGGGACCAGTGTGTTATCTGGATCAGGGTAATGGGACCAGTGTGTTATCTGGATCAGGGTAATGGGACCAGTGTGTTATCTGGATCAGGGTAATGGGACCAGTGTGTTATCTGGATCAGGGTAATGGGACCAGTGTGTTATCTGGATCAGGGTAATGGGACCAGTGAGTTATCTGGATCAGGGTAATGGGACCAGTGAGTTATCTGGATCAGGGTAATGGGACCAGTGTGTTATCTGGATCAGGGTAATGGGACCAGTGTGTTATCTGGATCAGGGTAATGGGACCAGTGTGTTATCTGGATCAGGGTAATGGGACCAGTGTGTTATCTGGATCAGGGTAATGGGACCAGTGTGTTATCTGGAACAGGGTAATGGGACCAGTGTGTTATCTGGATCAGGGTAATGGGACCAGTGTGTTATCTGGATCAGGGTAATGGGACCAGTGTGTTATCTGGATCAGGGTAATGGGACCAGTGTGTTATCTGGATCAGGGTAATGGGACCAGTGTGTTATCTGGATCAGGGTAATGGGAACAGTGTGTTATCTGGATCAGGGTACTGGGACCAGTGTGTTATCTGGATCAGGGTAATAGGACCAGCGTGTTCTTTGGGTCAAGGTGAAGGGACCAGTGTGTTATCTGGATCAGGGGAATGGGACCAGTGTGTTATCTGGATCAGGGTAATGGGACCAGTGTGTTATCTGGATCAGGGTAAAGGGACCAGAGTGTTCCTTGGGTCAAGGTAATGGGACCAGTGTGTTATCTGGATCAGGGTAATGGGACCAGTGTGTTATCTGGATCAGGGTAATGGGACCAGTGTGTTATCTGGATCAGTGTAATGGGACCAGTGTGTTATCTGGATCAGGGTAATGGGACCAGTGTGTTATCTGGATCAGGGTAATGGGACCAGTGTGTTATCTGGGTCAGGGTAATGGGACCAGTGTGTTATCTGGATCAGGGTAATGGGACCAGTGTGTTATCTGGATCAGGGTAATGGGACCAGAGTGTTCTTTGGGTCAAGGTAATGGGACCAGTGTGTTATCTGGATCAGGGTAATGGGACCAGTGTGTTATCTGGGTCAGGGTAATGGGACCAGTGTGTTATCTGGATCAGGGTAATGGGACCAGAGTGTTCTGTGGGTCAGGGTAATGGGACCAGTGTGTTATCTGGATTAGGGTAATGGGACCAGTGAGTTATCTGGATCAGGGTAATGGGACCAGTGTGTTATCTGGATCAGGGTAATGGGACCAGTGTGTTATCTGGATCAGGGTAATGGGACCAGAGTGTTCTTTGGGTCAAGGTAATGGGACCAGTGTGTTATCTGGAGCAGGGTAATGGGACCAGTGTGTTATCTGGATCAGGGTAATGGGACCAGTGAGATATCTGGATCAGGGTAATGGGACCAGTGAGTTATCTGGATCAGGGTAATGGGACCAGTGTGTTATCTGGATCAGGGTAATGGGACCAGTGTGTTATCTGGATCAGGGTAATGGGACCAGTGTGTTATCTGGATCAGGGTAATGGGACCAGAGTGTTCTGTGGGTCAGGGTAATGGGACCAGTGTGTTATCTGGATCAGGGTAATGGGACCAGTGAGTTATATGGATCAGGGTAATGGGACCAGTGTGTTATCTGGATCAGGGTAATGGGACCAGTGTGTTATCTGGATCAGGGTAATGGGAGCAGTGTGTTATCTGGATCAGGGTAATGGGACCAGAGTGTTCCTTGGGTCAAGGTAATGGGACCAGTGTGTTATCTGGATCAGGGTAATGGGAACAGTGTGTTATCTGGATCAGGGTACTGGGACCAGTGTGTTATCTGGATCAGGGTAATAAGACCAGTGTGTTCTTTGGGTCAAGGTGAAGGGACCAGTGTGTTATCTGGATCAGGGGAATGGGACCAGTGTGTTATCTGGATCAGGGTAATGGGACCAGTGTGTTATCTGGATCAGGGTAAAGGGACCAGACTGTTCCTTGGGTCAAGGTAATGGGACCAGTGTGTTATCTGGATCAGGGTAATGGGACCAGTGTGTTATCTGGATCAGGGTAATGGGACCAGTGTGTTATCTGGATCAGTGTAATGGGACCAGTGTGTTATCTGGATCAGGGTAATGGGACCAGTGTGTTATCTGGATCAGGGTAATGGGACCAGTGTGTTATCTGGGTCAGGGTAATGGGACCAGTGTGTTATCTGGATCAGGGTAATGGGACCAGAGTGTTCTGTGGGTCAGGGTAATGGGACCAGTGTATTATCTGGATTAGGGTAATGGGACCAGTGAGTTATCTGGATCAGGGTAATGGGACCAGTGTGTTATCTGGATCAGGGTAATGGGACCAGTGTGTTATCTGGATCAGGGTAATGGGACCAGAGTGTTCTTTGGGTCAAGGTAATGGGACCAGTGTGTTATCTGGATCAGGGTAATGGGACCAGTGTGTTATCTGGATCAGGGTAATGGGACCAGTGTGTTATCTGGATCAGGGTAATGGGACCAGTGTGTTATCTGGATCAGGGTAATGGGAGCAGTGTGTTATCTGGATCAGGGTAATGGGACCAGAGTGTTCCTTGGGTCAAGGTAATGGGACCAGTGTGTTATCTGGATCAGGGTAATGGGACCAGTGTGTTATCTGGATCAGGGTAATGGGACCAGTGTGTTATCTGGATCAGGGTAATGGGACCAGTGTGTTATCTGGATAAGGGTAAAGGGACCAGTGTGTTATCTGGATCAGGGTAATGGGACCAGTGTGTTATCTGGATCAGGGTAATGGGGCAATGTGTTAAATGGATCAGGGTAAAGGGACCAGAGTGTTCCTTGGGTCAAGGTAATGGGACCAGTGTGTTATCTGGATCAGGGTAATGGGACCAGTGTGTTATCTGGATCAGGGTAATGGGACCAGTGTGTTATCTGGATCAGTGTAATGGGACCAGTGTGTTATCTGGATCAGGGTAATGGGACCAGTGTGTTATCTGGATCAGGGTAATGGGACCAGTGTGTTATCTGGGTCAGGGTAATGGGACCAGTGTGTTATCTGGATCAGGGTAATGGGACCAGAGTGTTCTGTGGGTCAGGGTAATGGGACCAGTGTGTTATCTGGATTAGGGTAATGGGACCAGTGAGTTATCTGGATCAGGGTAATGGGACCAGTGTGTTATCTGGATCAGGGTAATGGGACCAGTGTGTTATCTGGATCAGGGTAATGGGACCAGAGTGTTCTTTGGGTCAAGGTAATGGGACCAGTGTGTTATCTGGATCAGGGTAATGGGACCAGTGTGTTATCTGGATCAGGGTAATGGGACCAGTGTGTTATCTGGATCAGGGTAATGGGACCAGTGTGTTATCTGGATAAGGGTAAAGGGACCAGTGTGTTATCTGGATCAGGGTAATGGGACCAGTGTGTTATCTGGATCAGGGTAATGGGACCAGTGTGTTATCTGGATCAGGGTAATGGGACCAGTGTGTTATCTGGATCAGGGTAATGGGACCAGTGTGTTATCTGGATCAGGGTAATGGGACCAGTGTGTTATCTGGATCAGGGTAATGGGACCAGTGTGTTATCTGGATCAGGGTAATGGGACCAGTGTGTTATCTGGATCAGGGTAATGGGACCAGTGTGTTATCTGGATCAGGGTAATGGGACCAGTGTGTTATCTGGATCAGGGTAATGGGACCAGTGTGTTATCTGGATCAGGGTAATGGGACCAGTGTGTTATCTGGATCAGGGTAATGGGACCAGTGTGTTATCTGGATCAGGGTAATGGGACCAGAGTGATATCTGGATCAGGGTAATGGGACCAGTGTGTTATCTAGATCAGGGTAATGGGACCAGTGTGTTATCTGGATCAGGGTAATGGGACCAGTGTGTTATCTGGATCAGGGTAATGGGACCAGTGTGTTATCTGGATCAGGGTAATGGGACCAGTGTGTTATCTGGATCAGGGTACTGGGACCAGTGTGTTATCTGGATCAGGGTAATAAGACCAGTGTGTTCTTTGGGTCAAGGTGAAGGGACCAGTGTGTTATCTGGATCAGGGGAATGGGACCAGTGTGTTATCTGGATCAGGGTAATGGGACCAGTGTGTTATCTGGATCAGGGTAATGGGACCAGTGTGTTATCTGGATCAAGGTAATGGGACCAGTGTGTTATCTGGATCAGGGTAATGGGACCAGTGAGTTATCTGGATCAGGGTAATGGGACCAGTGTGTTTCTGGATCAGGGTAATGGGACCAGTGAGTTATCTGGATCAGGGTAATGGGACGAGTGTGTTATCTGGATCAGGGTAATGGGACCAGTGTGTTATCTGGATCAGGGTAATGGGACCAGTGTGTTACCTGGATCAGGGTAATGGGACCAGTGTGTTATCTGGATCAGGGTAATGGGATCAGTGAGTTATCTGGATCAGGGTAATGGGACCAGTGAGTTATCTGGATCAGGGTAATGGGACCAGTGTGTTATCTGGATCAGGGTAATGGGACCAGTGTGTTATCTGGATCAGGGTAATGGGACCAGTGTGTTATCTGGATCAGGGTAATGGGACCAGTGTGTTATCTGGATCAGGGTAATGGGACCAGTGTGTTATCTGGATCAGGGTAATGGGACCAGTGTGTTATCTGGATCAGGGTAATGGGACCAGAGTGTTCCTTGGGTCAAGGTAATGGGACCAGTGTGTTATCTGGATCAGGGTAATGGGAACAGTGTGTTATCTGGATCAGGGTACTGGGACCAGTGTGTTATCTGGATCAGGGTAATAAGACCAGTGTGTTCTTTGGGTCAAGGTGAAGGGACCAGTGTGTTATCTGGATCAGGGGAATGGGACCAGTGTGTTATCTGGATCAGGGTAATGGGACCAGTGTGTTATCTGGATCAGGGTAAAGGGACCAGAGTGTTCCTTGGGTCAAGGTAATGGGACCAGTGTGTTATCTGGATCAGGGTAATGGGACCAGTGTGTTATCTGGATCAGGGTAATGGGACCAGTGTGTTATCTGGATCAGTGTAATGGGACCAGTGTGTTATCTGGATCAGGGTAATGGGACCAGTGTGTTATCTGGATCAGGGTAATGGGACCAGTGTGTTATCTGGGTCAGGGTAATGGGACCAGTGTGTTATCTGGATCAGGGTAATGGGACCAGAGTGTTCTGTGGGTCAGGGTAATGGGACCAGTGTGTTATCTGGATTAGGGTAATGGGACCAGTGAGTTATCTGGATCAGGGTAATGGGACCAGTGTGTTATCTGGATCAGGGTAATGGGACCAGTGTGTTATCTGGATCAGGGTAATGGGACCAGAGTGTTCTTTGGGTCAAGGTAATGGGACCAGTGTGTTATCTGGATCAGGGTAATGGGAACAGTGTGTTATCTGGATCAGGGTAATGGGACCAGTGTGTTATCTGGATCAGGGTAATGGGACCAGTGTGTTATCTGGATCAGGGTAATGGGAGCAGTGTGTTATCTGGATCAGGGTAATGGGACCAGAGTGTTCCTTGGGTCAAGGTAATGGGACCAGTGTGTTATCTGGATCAGGGTAATGGGACCAGTGTGTTATCTGGATCAGGGTAATGGGACCAGTGTGTTATCTGGATCAGGGTAATGGGACCAGTGTGTTATCTGGATAAGGGTAAAGGGACCAGTGTGTTATCTGGATCAGGGTAATGGGACCAGTGTGTTATCTGGATCAGGGTAATGGGACCAGTGTGTTAACTGGATCAGGGTAAAGGGACCAGAGTGTTCCTTGGGTCAAGGTAATGGGACCAGTGTGTTATCTGGATCAGGGTAATGGGACCAGTGTTTTATCTGGATCAGGGTAATGGGACCAGTGTGTTATCTGGATCAGTGTAATGGGACCAGTGTGTTATCTGGATCAGGGTAATGGGACCAGTGTGTTATCTGGATCAGGGTAATGGGACCAGTGTGTTATCTGGGTCAGGGTAATGGGACCAGTGTGTTATCTGGATCAGGGTAATGGGACCAGAGTGTTCTGTGGGTCAGGGTAATGGGACCAGTGTGTTATCTGGATTAGGGTAATGGGACCAGTGAGTTATCTGGATCAGGGTAATGGGACCAGTGTGTTATCTGGATCAGGGTAATGGGACCAGTGTGTTATCTGGATCAGGGTAATGGGACCAGAGTGTTCTTTGGGTCAAGGTAATGGGACCAGTGTGTTATCTGGATCAGGGTAATGGGACCAGTGTGTTATCTGGATCAGGGTAATGGGACCAGTGTGTTATCTGGATCAGGGTAATGGGACCAGTGTGTTATCTGGATCAGGGTAATGGGAGCAGTGTGTTATCTGGATCAGGGTAATGGGACCAGAGTGTTCCTTGGGTCAAGGTAATGGGACCAGTGTGTTATCTGGATCAGGGTAATGGGACCAGTGTGTTATCTGGATCAGGGTAATGGGACCAGTGTGTTATTTGGATCAGGGTAATGGGACCAGTGTGTTATCTGGATAAGGGTAAAGGGACCAGTGTGTTATCTGGATCAGGGTAATGGGACCAGTGTGTTATCTGGATCAGGGTAATGGGACCAGTGTGTTATCTGGATCAGGGTAATGGGACCAGTGTGTTATCTGGATCAGGGTAATGGGAGCAGTGTGTTATCTGGATCAGGGTAATGGGACCAGTGTGTTATCTGGATCAGGGTAATGGGACCAGTGTGTTATCTGGATCAGGGTAATGGGACCAGTGTGTTATCTGGATCAGGGTAATGGGACCAGTGTGTTATCTGGATCAGGGTAATGGGACCAGTGTGTTATCTGGATCAGGGTAATGGGACCAGTGTGTTATCTGGATCAGGGTAATGGGACCAGTGTGTTATCTGGATCAGGGTAATGGGACCAGTGTGTTATCTGGATCAGGGTAATGGGACCAGAGTGATATCTGGATCAGGGTAATGGGACCAGTGTGTTATCTAGATCAGGGTAATGGGACCAGTGTGTTATCTGGATCAGGGTAATGGGACCAGTGTGTTATCTGGATCAGGGTAATGGGACCAGTGTGTTATCTGGATCAGGGTAATGGGACCAGTGTGTTATCTGGATCAGGTTAATGGGACCAGTGTGTTATCTGGATCAGGGTAATAAGACCAGTGTGTTCTTTGGGTCAAGGTGAAGGGACCAGTGTGTTATCTGGATCAGGGGAATGGGACCAGTGTGTTATCTGGATCAGGGTAATGGGACCAGTGTGTTATCTGGATCAGGGTAAAGGGACCAGAGTGTTCCTTGGGTCAAGGTAATGGGACCAGTGTGTTATCTGGATCAGGGTAATGGGACCAGTGTGTTATCTGGATCAGGGTAATGGGACCAGTGTGTTATCTGGATCAGTGTAATGGGACCAGTGTGTTATCTGGATCAGGGTAATGGGACCAGTGTGTTATCTGGATCAGGGTAATGGGACCAGTGTGTTATCTGGATCAGGGTAATGGGACCAGTGTGTTATCTGGATCAGGGTAATGGGAGCAGTGTGTTATCTGGATCAGGGTAATGGGACCAGAGTGTTCCTTGGGTCAAGTTAATGGGACCAGTGTGTTATCTGGATCAGGGTAATGGGACCAGTGTGTTATCTGGATCAGTGTAATGGGACCAGTGTGTTATCTGGATCAGGGTAATGGGACCAGTGTGTTATCTGGATAAGGGTAAAGGGACCAGTGTGTTATCTGGATCAGGGTAATGGGACCAGTGTGTTATCTGGATCAGGGTAATGGGACCAGTGTGTTATCTGGATCAGGGTAATGGGACCAGAGTGTTCTTTGGGTCAAGGTAATGGGACCAGTGTGTTATCTGGATCAGGGTAATGGGACCAGTGTGTTATCTGGATCAGGGTAATGGGACCAGTGTGTTATCTGGATCAGGGTAATGGGACCAGTGTGTTATCTGGATCAGGGTAATGGGAGCAGTGTGTTATCTGGATCAGGGTAATGGGACCAGAGTGTTCCTTGGGTCAAGGTAATGGGACCAGTGTGTTATCTGGATCAGGGTAATGGGACCAGTGTGTTATCTGGATCAGGGTAATGGGACCAGTGTGTTATCTGGATCAGGGTAATGGGACCAGTGTGTTATCTGGATAAGGGTAAAGGGACCAGTGTGTTATCTGGATCAGGGTAATGGGACCAGTGTGTTATCTGGATCAGGGTAATGGGACCAGTGTGTTATCTGGATCAGGGTAATGGGACCAGTGTGTTATCTGGATCAGGGTAATGGGACCAGTGTGTTATCTGGATCAGGGTAATGGGACCAGTGTGTTATCTGGATCAGGGTAATGGGAGCAGTGTGTTATCTGGATCAGGGTAATGGGACCAGAGTGTTCCTTGGGTCAAGGTAATGGGACCAGTGTGTTATCTGGATCAGGGTAATGGGACCAGTGTGTTATCTGGATCAGGGTAATGGGACCAGTGTGTTATCTGGATCAGGGTAATGGGACCAGTGTGTTATCTGGATAAGGGTAAAGGGACCAGTGTGTTATCTGGATCAGGGTAATGGGACCAGTGTGTTATCTGGATCAGGGTAATGGGACCAGTGTGTTATCTGGATCAGGGTAATGGGAGCAGTGTGTTATCTGGATCAGGGTAATGGGACCAGAGTGTTCCTTGGGTCAAGGTAATGGGACCAGTGTGTTATCTGGATCAGGGTAATGGGACCAGTGTGTTATCTGGATCAGGGTAATGGGACCAGTGTGTTATCTGGATCAGGGTAATGGGACCAGTGTGTTATCTGGATAAGGGTAAAGGGACCAGTGTGTTATCTGGATCAGGGTAATGGGACCAGTGTGTTATCTGGATCAGGGTAATGGGACCAGTGTGTTATCTGGATCAGGGTAATGGGACCAGTGTGTTATCTGGATCAGGGTAATGGGACCAGTGTGTTATCTGGATAAGGGTAAAGGGATCAGTGTGTTATCTGGATCAGGGTAATGGGACCAGTGTGTTATCTGGATCAGGGTAATGGGACCAGTGTGTTATCTGGATCAGGGTAATGGGAGCAGTGTGTTATCTGGATCAGGGTAATGGGACCAGAGTGTTCCTTGGGTCAAGGTAATGGGACCAGTGTGTTATCTGGATCAGGGTAATGGGACCAGTGTGTTATCTGGATCAGGGTAATGGGACCAGTGTGTTATCTGGATCAGGGTAATGGGAGCAGTGTGTTATCTGGATCAGGGTAATGGGACCAGAGTGTTCCTTGGGTCAAGGTAATGGGACCAGTGTGTTATCTGGATCAGGGTAATGGGACCAGTGTGTTATCTGGATCAGGGTAATGGGACCAGTGTGTTATCTGGATCAGGGTAATGGGACCAGTGTGTTATCTGGATAAGGGTAAAGGGACCAGTGTGTTATCTGGATCAGGGTAATGGGACCAGTGTGTTATCTGGATCAGGGTAATGGGACCAGTGTGTTATCTGGATCAGGGTAATGGGACCAGTGTGTTATCTGGATCAGGGTAATGGGACCAGTGTGTTATCTGGATCAGGGTAATGGGACCAGTGTGTTATCTGGATCAGGGTAATGGGACCAGTGTGTTATCTGGATCAGGGTAATGGGACCAGTGTGTTATCTGGATCAGGGTAATGGGACCAGTGTGTTATCTGGATCAGGGTAATGGGACCAGTGTGTTATCTGGATCAGGGTAATGGGACCAGTGTGTTATCTGGATCAGGGTAATGGGACCTGTGTGTTATCTGGATCAGGGTAATGGGACCAGTGTGTTATCTGGATCAGGGTAATGGGACCAGTGTGTTATCTGGATCAGGGTAATGGGAGCAGTGTGTTATCTGGATCAGGGTAATGGGACCAGTGTGTTATCTGGATAAGGGTAAAGGGACCAGTGTGTTATCTGGATCAGGGTAATGGGACCAGTGTGTTATCTGGATCAGGGTAATGGGACCAGTGTGTTATCTGGATCAGGGTAATGGGACCAGTGTGTTATCTGGATCAGGGTATAGGGACCAGTGTGTTATCTGGATCAGGGTAATGGGACCAGTGTGTTATCTGGATCAGGGTAATGGGACCAGTGTGTTATCTGGATCAGGGTAATGGGACCAGTGTGTTATCTGGATCAGGGTAATGGGACCAGTGTGTTATCTGGATCAGGGTAATGGGACCAGTGTGTTATCTGGATCAGGGTAATGGGAGCAGTGTGTTATCTGGATCAGGGTAATGGGACCAGTGTGTTATCTGGATAAGGGTAAAGGGACCAGTGTGTTATCTGGATCAGGGTAATGGGACCAGTGTGTTATCTGGATCAGGGTAATGGGACCAGTGTGTTATCTGGATCAGGGTAATGGGACCAGTGTGTTATCTGGATAAGGGTAAAGGGACCAGTGTGTTATCTGCATCAGGGTAATGGGACCAGTGTGTTATCTGGATCAGGGTAATGGGACCAGTGTGTTATCTGGATCAGGGTAATGGGACCAGTGTGTTATCTGGATCAGGGTAATGGGACCAGTGTGTTATCTGGATCAGGGTAATGGGACCAGTGTGTTATCTGGATCAGGGTAATGGGACCAGTGTGTTATCTGGATCAGGGTAATGGGACCAGTGTGTTATCTGGATCAGGGTAATGGGACCAGTGTGTTATCTGGATCAGGGTAATGGGAACAGTGTGTTATCTGGATCAGGGTAATGGGACCAGTGTGTTATCTGGATCAGGGTAATAGGACCAGTGTGTTATCTGGATCAGGGTAATGGGACCAGTGTGTTATCTGGATCAGGGTAATGGGAGCAGTGTGTTATCTGGATCAGGGTAATGGGACCAGTGTGTTATCTGGATAAGGGTAAAGGGACCAGTGTGTTATCTGGATCAGGGTAATGGGAGCAGTGTGTTATCTGGATCAGGGTAATGGGACCAGTGTGTTATCTGGATCAGGGTAATGGGACCAGTGTGTTATCTGGATCAGGGTAATGGGACCAGTGTGTTATCTGGATCAGGGTAATGGGACCAGTGTGTTATCTGGATCAGGGTAATGGGACCAGTGTGTTATCTGGATCAGGGTAATGGGACCAGTGTGTTATCTGGATCAGGGTAATGGGACCAGTGTGTTATCTGGATCAGGGTAATGGGACCAGTGTGTTATCTGGATCAGGGTAATGGGAACAGTGTGTTATCTGGATCAGGGTAATGGGACCAGTGTGTTATCTGGATAAGGGTAAAGGGACCAGTGTGTTATCTGGATCAGGGTAATGGGACCAGTGTGTTATCTGGATCAGGGTAATGGGACCAGTGTGTTATCTGGATCAGGGTAATGGGACCAGTGTGTTATCTGGATCAGGGTAATGGGACCAGTGTGTTATCTGGATCAGGGTAATGGGACCAGTGTGTTATCTGGATCAGGGTAATGGGACCAGTGTGTTATCTGGATCAGGGTAATGGGACCAGTGTGTTATCTGGATCAGGGTAATGGGACCAGTGTGTTATCTGGATCAGGGTAATGGGAGCAGTGTGTTATCTGGATCAGGGTAATGGGACCAGAGTGTTCCTTGGGTCAAGGTAATGGGACCAGTGTGTTATCTGGATCAGGGTAATGGGACCAGTGTGTTATCTGGATCAGGGTAATGGGACCAGTGTGTTATCTGGATCAGGGTAATGGGACCAGTGTGTTATCTGGATAAGGGTAAAGGGACCAGTGTGTTATCTGGATCAGGGTAATGGGACCAGTGTGTTATCTGGATCAGGGTAATGGGACCAGTGTGTTATCTGGATCAGGGTAATGGGACCAGTGTGTTATCTGGATCAGGGTAATGGGACCAGTGTGTTATCTGGATCAGGGTAATGGGACCAGTGTGTTATCTGGATCAGGGTAATGGGACCAGTGTGTTATCTGGATCAGGGTAATGGGACCAGTGTGTTATCTGGAGCAGGGTAATGGGACCAGTGTGTTATCTGGATCAGGGTAATGGGACCAGTGTGTTATCTGGATCAGGGTAATGGGACCAGTGTGTTATCTGGATCAGGGTAATGGGACCAGTGTGTTATCTGGATCAGGGTAATGGGACCAGTGTGTTATCTGGATCAGGGTAATGGGAGCAGTGTGTTATCTGGATCAGGGTAATGGGACCAGAGTGTTCCTTGGGTCAAGGTAATGGGACCAGTGTGTTATCTGGATCAGGGTAATGGGACCAGTGTGTTATCTGGATCAGGGTAATGGGACCAGTGTGTTATCTGGATCAGGGTAATGGGACCAGTGTGTTATCTGGATCAGGGTAATGGGACCAGTGTGTTATCTGGATCAGGGTAATGGGACCAGTGTGTTATCTGGATCAGGGTAATGGGACCAGTGTGTTATCTGGATCAGGGTAATGGGAGCAGTGTGTTATCTGGATCAGGGTAATGGGACCAGTGTGTTATCTGGATAAGGGTAAAGGGACCAGTGTGTTATCTGGATCAGGGTAATGGGACCAGTGTGTTATCTGGATCAGGGTAATGGGACCAGTGTGTTATCTGGATCAGGGTAATGGGACCAGTGTGTTATCTGGATCAGGGTAATGGGACCAGTGTGTTATCTGGATCAGGGTAATGGGACCAGTGTGTTATCTGGATCAGGGTAATGGGACCAGTGTGTTATCTGGATCAGGGTAATGGGACCAGTGTGTTATCTGGATCAGGGTAATGGGACCAGTGTGTTATCTGGATCAGGGTAATGGGAGCAGTGTGTTATCTGGATCAGGGTAATGGGACCAGAGTGTTCCTTGGGTCAAGGTAATGGGACCAGTGTGTTATCTGGATCAGGGTAATGGGACCAGTGTGTTATCTGGATCAGGGTAATGGGACCAGTGTGTTATCTGGATCAGGGTAATGGGACCAGTGTGTTATCTGGATAAGGGTAAAGGGACCAGTGTGTTATCTGGATCAGGGTAATGGGACCAGTGTGTTATCTGGATCAGGGTAATGGGACCAGTGTGTTATCTGGATCAGGGTAATGGGACCAGTGTGTTATCTGGATCAGGGTAATGGGACCAGTGTGTTATCTGGATCAGGGTAATGGGACCAGTGTGTTATCTGGATCAGGGTAATGGGACCAGTGTGTTATCTGGATCAGGGTAATGGGACCAGTGTGTTATCTGGATCAGGGTAATGGGACCAGTGTGTTATCTGGATCAGGGTAATGGGACCAGTGTGTTATCTGGATCAGGGTAATGGGACCAGTGTGTTATCTGGATCAGGGTAATGGGACCAGTGTGTTATCTGGATCAGGGTAATGGGACCAGTGTGTTATCTGGATCAGGGTAATGGGAGCAGTGTGTTATCTGGATCAGGGTAATGGGACCAGAGTGTTCCTTGGGTCAAGGTAATGGGACCAGTGTGTTATCTGGATCAGGGTAATGGGACCAGTGTGTTATCTGGATCAGGGTAATGGGACCAGTGTGTTATCTGGATCAGGGTAATGGGACCAGTGTGTTATCTGGATCAGGGTAATGGGACCAGTGTGTTATCTGGATCAGGGTAATGGGACCAGTGTGTTATCTGGATCAGGGTAATGGGACCAGTGTGTTATCTGGATCAGGGTAATGGGACCAGTGTGTTATCTGGATCAGGGTAATGGGACCAGTGTGTTATCTGGATCAGGGTAATGGGAACAGTGTGTTATCTGGATCAGGGTAATGGGACCAGTGTGTTATCTGGATCAGGGTAATGGGAGCAGTGTGTTATCTGGATCAGGGTAATGGGACCAGAGTGTTCCTTGGGTCAAGGTAATGGGACCAGTGTGTTATCTGGATCAGGGTAATGGGACCAGTGTGTTATCTGGATCAGGGTAATGGGACCAGTGTGTTATCTGGATCAGGGTAATGGGACCAGTGTGTTATCTGGATCAGGGTAATGGGACCAGTGTGTTATCTGGATCAGGGTAATGGGACCAGTGTGTTATCTGGATCAGGGTAATGGGACCAGTGTGTTATCTGGATCAGGGTAATGGGACCAGTGTGTTATCTGGATCAGGGTAATGGGACCAGTGTGTTATCTGGATCAGGGTAATGGGACCAGTGTGTTATCTGGATCAGGGTAATGGGACCAGTGTGTTATCTGGATCAGGGTAATGGGACCAGTGTGTTATCTGGATCAGGGTAATGGGACCAGTGTGTTATCTGGATCAGGGTAATGGGAACAGTGTGTTATCTGGATCAGGGTAATGGGACCAGTGTGTTATCTGGATCAGGGTAATGGGACCAGTGTGTTATCTGGATCAGGGTAATGGGACCAGTGTGTTATCTGGATCAGGGTAATGGGACCAGTGTGTTATCTGGATCAGGGTAATGGGAGCAGTGTGTTATCTGGATCAGGGTAATGGGACCTGAGTGTTCCTTGGGTCAAGGTAATGGGACCAGTGTGTTATCTGGATCAGGGTAATGGGACCAGTGTGTTATCTGGATCAGGGTAATGGGACCAGTGTGTTATCTGGATCAGGGTAATGGGACCAGTGTGTTATCTGGATAAGGGTAAAGGGACCAGTGTGTTATCTGGATCAGGGTAATGGGACCAGTGTGTTATCTGGATCAGGGTAATGGGACCAGTGTGTTATCTGGATCAGGGTAATGGGACCAGTGTGTTATCTGGATCAGGGTAATGGGACCAGTGTGTTATCTGGATCAGGGTAATGGGACCAGTGTGTTATCTGGATAAGGGTAAAGGGACCAGTGTGTTATCTGGATCAGGGTAATGGGACCAGTGTGTTATCTGGATCAGGGTAATGGGACCAGTGTGTTATCTGGATCAGGGTAATGGGACCAGTGTGTTATCTGGATAAGGGTAAAGGGACCAGTGTGTTATCTGGATCAGGGTAATGGGACCAGTGTGTTATCTGGATCAGGGTAATGGGACCAGTGTGTTATCTGGATCAGGGTAATGGGACCAGTGTGTTATCTGGATCAGGGTAATGGGACCAGTGTGTTATCTGGATCAGGGTAATGGGACCAGTGTGTTATCTGGATCAGGGTAATGGGACCAGTGTGTTATCTGGAACAGGGTAATGGGACCAGTGTGTTATCTGGATCAGGGTAATGGGACCAGTGTGTTATCTGGATCAGGGTAATGGGACCAGTGTGTTATCTGGATCAGGGTAATGGGACCAGTGTGTTATCTGGATCAGGGTAATGGGAGCAGTGTGTTATCTGGATCAGGGTAATGGGACCAGAGTGTTCCTTGGGTCAAGGTAATGGGACCAGTGTGTTATCTGGATCAGGGTAATGGGACCAGTGTGTTATCTGGATCAGGGTAATGGGACCAGTGTGTTATCTGGATCAGGGTAATGGGACCAGTGTGTTATCTGGATAAGGGTAAAGGGACCAGTGTGTTATCTGGATCAGGGTAATGGGACCAGTGTGTTATCTGGATCAGGGTAATGGGACCAGTGTGTTATCTGGATCAGGGTAATGGGACCAGTGTGTTATCTGGATCAGGGTAATGGGACCAGTGTGTTATCTGGATCAGGGTAATGGGACCAGTGTGTTATCTGGATCAGGGTAATGGGACCAGTGTGTTATCTGGATCAGGGTAATGGGACCAGTGTGTTATCTGGATCAGGGTAATGGGACCAGTGTGTTATCTGGATCAGGGTAATGGGACCAGTGTGTTATCTGGATCAGGGTAATGGGACCAGTGTGTTATCTGGATCAGGGTAATGGGACCAGTGTGTTATCTGGATCAGGGTAATGGGACCAGTGTGTTATCTGGATCAGGGTAATGGGACCAGAGTGATATCTGGATCAGGGTAATGGGACCTGTGTGTTATCTAGATCAGGGTAATGGGACCAGTGTGTTATCTGGATCAGGGTAATGGGACCAGTGAGATATCTGGATCAGGGTAATGGGACCAGTGAGTTATCTGGATCAGGGTAATGGGACCAGTGTGTTACCTGGATCAGGGTAATGGGACCAGTGTGTTATCTGGATCAGGGTAATGGGACCAGTGTGTTATCTGGATAAGGGTAAAGGGACCAATGTGTTATCTGGATCAGGGTAATGGGACCAGTGTGTTCTTTGGGTCAAGGTAATGGGACCAGTGTGTTATCTGGATCAGGGTAATGGGACCAGTGTGTTTTCTGGATCAGGGTAATGGGACCAGTGTGTTATCTGGATCGGGGTAATGGGACCAGTGTGTTATCTGGATCAGGGTAATGGGACCAGTGTGTTATCTGGATCAGGGTAATGGGACCAGTGTGTTATCTGGATCAGGGTAATGGGACCAGTGTGTTATCTGGATCAGGGTAATGGGACCAGAGTGTTCTTTGGGTCAAGGTAATGGGACCAGTGTGTTATCTGGATCAGGGTAATGGGACCAGTGTGTTATCTGGATCAGGGTAATGGGACCAGTGTGTTATCTGGATCAGGGTAATGGGACCAGTGTGTTATCTGGATCAGGGTAATGGGACCAGTGTGTTATCTGGATCAGGGTAATGGGACCAGTGTGTTATCTGGAACAGGGTAATGGGACCAGTGTGTTATCTGGATCAGGGTAATGGGACCAGTGTGTTATCTGGATCAGGGTAATGGGACCAGTGTGTTATCTGGATCAGGGTAATGGGACCAGTGTGTTATCTGGATCAGGGTAATGGGAGCAGTGTGTTATCTGGATCAGGGTAATGGGACCAGAGTGTTCCTTGGGTCAAGGTAATGGGACCAGTGTGTTATCTGGATCAGGGTAATGGGACCAGTGTGTTATCTGGATCAGGGTAATGGGACCAGTGTGTTATCTGGATCAGGGTAATGGGACCAGTGTGTTATCTGGATAAGGGTAAAGGGACCAGTGTGTTATCTGGATCAGGGTAATGGGACCAGTGTGTTATCTGGATCAGGGTAATGGGACCAGTGTGTTATCTGGATCAGGGTAATGGGACCAGTGTGTTATCTGGATCAGGGTAATGGGACCAGTGTGTTATCTGGATCAGGGTAATGGGACCAGTGTGTTATCTGGATCAGGGTAATGGGACCAGTGTGTTATCTGGATCAGGGTAATGGGACCAGTGTGTTATCTGGATCAGGGTAATGGGACCAGTGTGTTATCTGGATCAGGGTAATGGGACCAGTGTGTTATCTGGATCAGGGTAATGGGACCAGTGTGTTATCTGGATCAGGGTAATGGGACCAGTGTGTTATCTGGATCAGGGTAATGGGACCAGTGTGTTATCTGGATCAGGGTAATGGGACCAGAGTGATATCTGGATCAGGGTAATGGGACCTGTGTGTTATCTAGATCAGGGTAATGGGACCAGTGTGTTATCTGGATCAGGGTAATGGGACCAGTGAGATATCTGGATCAGGGTAATGGGACCAGTGAGTTATCTGGATCAGGGTAATGGGACCAGTGTGTTACCTGGATCAGGGTAATGGGACCAGTGTGTTATCTGGATCAGGGTAATGGGACCAGTGTGTTATCTGGATCAGGGTAATGGGACCAGTGTGTTATCTGGATCAGGGTAATGGGACCAGAGTGATATCTGGATCAGGGTAATGGGACCTGTGTGTTATCTAGATCAGGGTAATGGGACCAGTGTGTTATCTGGATCAGGGTAATGGGACCAGTGAGATATCTGGATCAGGGTAATGGGACCAGTGAGTTATCTGGATCAGGGTAATGGGACCAGTGTGTTACCTGGATCAGGGTAATGGGACCAGTGTGTTATCTGGATCAGGGTAATGGGACCAGTGTGTTATCTGGATAAGGGTAAAGGGACCAATGTGTTATCTGGATCAGGGTAATGGGACCAGTGTGTTCTTTGGGTCAAGGTAATGGGACCAGTGTGTTATCTGGATCAGGGTAATGGGACCAGTGTGTTTTCTGGATCAGGGTAATGGGACCAGTGTGTTATCTGGATCGGGGTAATGGGACCAGTGTGTTATCTGGATCAGGGTAATGGGACCAGTGTGTTATCTGGATCAGGGTAATGGGACCAGTGTGTTATCTGGATCAGGGTAATGGGACCAGTGTGTTATCTGGATCAGGGTAATGGGACCAGAGTGTTCTTTGGGTCAAGGTAATGGGACCAGTGTGTTATCTGGATCAGGGTAATGGGACCAGTGTGTTATCTGGATCAGGGTAATGGGAGCAGTGTGTTATCTGGATCAGGGTAATGGGACCAGAGTGTTCCTTGGGTCAAGGTAATGGGACCAGTGTGTTATCTGGATCAGGGTAATGGGACCAGTGTGTTATCTGGATCAGGGTAATGGGACCAGTGTGTTATCTGGATCAGGGTAATGGGACCAGTGTGTTATCTGGATAAGGGTAAAGGGACCAGTGTGTTATCTGGATCAGGGTAATGGGACCAGTGTGTTATCTGGATCAGGGTAATGGGACCAGTGTGTTATCTGGATCAGGGTAATGGGACCAGTGTGTTATCTGGATCAGGGTAATGGGACCAGTGTGTTATCTGGATCAGGGTAATGGGACCAGTGTGTTATCTGGATCAGGGTAATGGGACCAGTGTGTTATCTGGATCAGGGTAATGGGACCAGTGTGTTATCTGGATCAGGGTAATGGGACCAGTGTGTTATCTGGATCAGGGTAATGGGACCAGTGTGTTATCTGGATCAGGGTAATGGGACCAGTGTGTTATCTGGATCAGGGTAATGGGACCAGTGTGTTATCTGGATCAGGGTAATGGGACCAGTGTGTTATCTGGATCAGGGTAATGGGAGCAGTGTGTTATCTGGATCAGGGTAATGGGACCAGAGTGTTCCTTGGGTCAAGGTAATGGGACCAGTGTGTTATCTGGATCAGGGTAATGGGACCAGTGTGTTATCTGGATCAGGGTAATGGGACCAGTGTGTTATCTGGATCAGGGTAATGGGACCAGTGTGTTATCTGGATCAGGGTAATGGGACCAGTGTGTTATCTGGATCAGGGTAATGGGACCAGTGTGTTATCTGGATCAGGGTAATGGGACCAGTGTGTTATCTGGATCAGGGTAATGGGACCAGTGTGTTATCTGGATCAGGGTAATGGGACCAGAGTGTTCCTTGGGTCAAGGTAATGGGACCAGTGTGTTATCTGGATCAGGGTAATGGGACCAGTGTGTTATCTGGATCAGGGTAATGGGACCAGTGTGTTATCTGGATCAGGGTAATGGGACCAGTGTGTTATCTGGATAAGGGTAAAGGGACCAGTGTGTTATCTGGATCAGGGTAATGGGACCAGTGTGTTATCTGGATCAGGGTAATGGGACCAGTGTGTTATCTGGATCAGGGTAATGGGACCAGTGTGTTATCTGGATCAGGGTAATGGGACCAGTGTGTTATCTGGATCAGGGTAATGGGACCAGTGTGTTATCTGGATCAGGGTAATGGGACCAGTGTGTTATCTGGATCAGGGTAATGGGACCAGTGTGTTATCTGGATCAGGGTAATGGGACCAGTGTGTTATCTGGATCAGGGTAATGGGACCAGTGTGTTATCTGGATCAGGGTAATGGGACCAGTGTGTTATCTGGATCAGGGTAATGGGACCAGTGTGTTATCTGGATCAGGGTAATGGGACCAGTGTGTTATCTGGATCAGGGTAATGGGACCAGAGTGATATCTGGATCAGGGTAATGGGACCTGTGTGTTATCTAGATCAGGGTAATGGGACCAGTGTGTTATCTGGATCAGGGTAATGGGACCAGTGAGATATCTGGATCAGGGTAATGGGACCAGTGAGTTATCTGGATCAGGGTAATGGGACCAGTGTGTTACCTGGATCAGGGTAATGGGACCAGTGTGTTATCTGGATCAGGGTAATGGGACCAGTGTGTTATCTGGATAAGGGTAAAGGGACCAATGTGTTATCTGGATCAGGGTAATGGGACCAGTGTGTTCTTTGGGTCAAGGTAATGGGACCAGTGTGTTATCTGGATCAGGGTAATGGGACCAGTGTGTTTTCTGGATCAGGGTAATGGGACCAGTGTGTTATCTGGATCGGGGTAATGGGACCAGTGTGTTATCTGGATCAGGGTAATGGGACCAGTGTGTTATCTGGATCAGGGTAATGGGACCAGTGTGTTATCTGGATCAGGGTAATGGGACCAGTGTGTTATCTGGATCAGGGTAATGGGACCAGAGTGTTCTTTGGGTCAAGGTAATGGGACCAGTGTGTTATCTGGATCAGGGTAATGGGACCAGTGTGTTATCTGGATCAGGGTAATGGGACCAGTGTGTTATCTGGATCAGGGTAATGGGACCAGTGTGTTATCTGGATCAGGGTAATGGGACCAGTGTGTTATCTGGATCAGGGTAATGGGACCAGTGTGTTATCTGGAACAGGGTAATGGGACCAGTGTGTTATCTGGATCAGGGTAATGGGACCAGTGTGTTATCTGGATCAGGGTAATGGGACCAGTGTGTTATCTGGATCAGGGTAATGGGACCAGTGTGTTATCTGGATCAGGGTAATGGGAGCAGTGTGTTATCTGGATCAGGGTAATGGGACCAGAGTGTTCCTTGGGTCAAGGTAATGGGACCAGTGTGTTATCTGGATCAGGGTAATGGGACCAGTGTGTTATCTGGATCAGGGTAATGGGACCAGTGTGTTATCTGGATCAGGGTAATGGGACCAGTGTGTTATCTGGATAAGGGTAAAGGGACCAGTGTGTTATCTGGATCAGGGTAATGGGACCAGTGTGTTATCTGGATCAGGGTAATGGGACCAGTGTGTTATCTGGATCAGGGTAATGGGACCAGTGTGTTATCTGGATCAGGGTAATGGGACCAGTGTGTTATCTGGATCAGGGTAATGGGACCAGTGTGTTATCTGGATCAGGGTAATGGGACCAGTGTGTTATCTGGATCAGGGTAATGGGACCAGTGTGTTATCTGGATCAGGGTAATGGGACCAGTGTGTTATCTGGATTAGGGTAATGGGACCAGTGAGTTATCTGGATCAGGGTAATGGGACCAGTGTGTTATCTGGATCAGGGTAATGGGACCAGTGTGTTATCTGGATCAGGGTAATGGGACCAGAGTGTTCTTTGGGTCAAGGTAATGGGACCAGTGTGTTATCTGGATCAGGGTAATGGGACCAGTGTGTTATCTGGATCAGGGTAATGGGACCAGTGTGTTATCTGGATCAGGGTAATGGGACCAGAGTGATATCTGGATCAGGGTAATGGGACCAGTGTGTTATCTAGATCAGGGTAATGGGACCAGTGTGTTATCTGGATCAGGGTAATGGGACCAGTGTGTTATCTGGATCAGCGTAATGGGACCAGTGTGTTATCTGGATCAGGGTAATGGGACCAGTGTGTTATCTGGATCAGGGTAATGGGACCAGTGTGTTATCTGGATCAGGGTAATGGGACCAGTGTGTTATCTGGATCAGGGTAATGGGAACAGTGTGTTATCTGGATCAGGGTACTGGGACCAATGTGTTATCTGGATCAGGGTAATAGGACCAGTGTGTTCTTTGGGTCAAGGTGAAGGGACCAGTGTGTTATCTGGATCAGGGGAATGGGACCAGTGTGTTATCTGGATCAGGGTAATGGGACCAGTGTGTTATCTGGATCAGGGTAAAGGGACCAGAGTGTTCCTTGGGTCAAGGTAATGGGACCAGTGTGTTATCTGGATCAGGGTAATGGGACCAGTGTGTTATCTGGATCAGGGTAATGGGACCAGTGTGTTATCTGGATCAGTGTAATGGGACCAGTGTGTTATCTGAATCAGGGTAATGGGACCAGTGTGTTATCTGGATAAGGGTAATGGGACCAGTGTGTTATCTGGGTCAGGGTAATGGGACCAGTGTGTTATCTGGATCAGGGTAATGGGACCATTGTGTTATCTGGATCAGGGTAATGGGACCAGTGTGTTATCTGGATCAGGGTAATGGGACCAGTGTGTTATCTGGATCAGGGTAATGGGACCAGTGTGTTATCTGGATCAGGGTAATGGGACCAGTGTGTTATCTGGATCAGGGTAATGGGACCAGTGTGTTATCTGGATCAGGGTAATGGGACCAGTGTGTTATCTGGATCAGGGTAATGGGACCAGTGTGTTATCTGGATCAGGGTAATGGGACCAGTGTGTTATCTGGATCAGGGTAATGGGACCAGAGTGATATCTGGATCAGGGTAATGGGACCAGTGTGTTACCTAGATCAGGGTAATGGGACCAGTGTGTTATCTGGATCAGGGTAATGGGACCAGTGTGTTATCTGGATCAGGGTAATGGGACCAGTGTGTTATCTGGATCAGGGTAATGGGACCAGAGTGTTCCTTGGGTCAAGGTAATGGGACCAGTGTGTTATCTGGATCAGGGTAATGGGAACAGTGTGTTATCTGGATCAGGGTACTGGGACCAGTGTGTTATCTGGATCAGGGTAATAGGACTAGTGTGTTCTTTGGGTCAAGGTGAAGGGACCAGTGTGTTATCTGGATCAGGGGAATGGGACCAGTGTGTTATCTGGATCAGGGTAATGGGACCAGTGTGTTATCTGGATCAGGGTAAAGGGACCAGAGTGTTCCTTGGGTCAAGGTAATGGGACCAGTGTGTTATCTGGATCAGGGTAATGGGACCAGTGTGTTATCTGGATCAGGGTAATGGGACCAGTGTGTTATCTGGATCAGTGTAATGGGACCAGTGTGTTATCTGGATCAGGGTAATGGGACCAGTGTGTTATCTGGATCAGGGTAATGGGACCAGTGTGTTATCTGGATCAGGGTAATGGGACCAGTGAGTTATCTGGATCAGGGTAATGGGACCAGAGTGTTCTTCGGGTCAAGGTAATGGGACCAGTGCGTTATCTGGATCAGGGTAGTGGGACCAGTGTGTTATCTGGATCAGGGTAGTGGGACCAGTGTGTTATATGGATCAGGGTAATGGGACCAGTGTGTTATCTGGATCAGGGTAATGGGACCAGTGTGTTATCTGGATAAGGGTAAAGGGACCAATGTGTTATCTGGATCAGGGTAATGGGACCAGTGTGTTATCTGGATCAGGGTAATGGGACCAGTGTGTTATCTGGATCAGGGTAATGGGACCAGTGTGTTATCTGGATCAGGGTAATGGGACCAGTGTTTTATCTGGATCAGGGTAATGGGACCAGTGTGTTATCTGGATCAGGGTAATGGGACCAGTGTGTTATCTGGATCAGGGTAATGGGACCAGTGTGTTATCTGGATCAGGGTAATGGGACCAGTGAGTTATCTGGATCAGGGTAATGGGACCAGTGTGTTATCTGGATCAGGGTAATGGGACCAGTGTGTTATCTGGATCAGGGTAATGGGACCAGTGTGTTATCTGGATCAGGGTAATGGGACCAGTGTGTTATCTGGATCAAGGTAATGGGAACAGTATGTTATCGGAATCAAGGTAATGGGACCAGTGTGTTATCTGTATCAGGGTAATGGGACCAGTGTGTTATCTGGATCAGGGTAATGGGACCAGTGTGTTATCTGGATCAGGGTAATGGGACCAGTGTGTTATCAGGATCAGGGTAATGGGACCAGTGTGTTATCTGGATCAGGGTAATGGGACCAGTGTGTTATCTGGATCAGGGTAATGGGACCAGTGTGTTATCTGGATCAGGGTAATGGGACCAGTGTGTTATCTGGATCAGGGTAATGGGACCAGTGTGTTATCTGGATCAGGGTAATGGGACCAGTGTGTTATCTGGATCAGGGTAATGGGACCAGTGTGTTAGCTGGATCAGGGTAATGGGACCAGTGAGTTATCTGGATCAGGGTAATGGGACCAGTGTGTTATCTGGATCAGGGTAACGGGACCAGTGTGATATCTGGATCAGGGTAATGGGACCAGTGTGTTATCTGGATCAGGGTAATGGGACCAGTGTGTTATCTGGATCAGGGTAATGGGACCAGTGTGTTATCTGGATCAGGGTAATGGGAACAGTATGTTATCGGAATCAAGGTAATGGGACCAGTGTGTTATCTGGATCAGGGTAATGGGACCAGTGTGTTATCTGGATCAGGGTAATGGGACCAGTGTGTTATCTGGATCAAGGTAATGGGAACAGTATGTTATCGGAATCAAGGTAATGGGACCAGTGTGTTATCTGGATCAGGGTAATGGGACCAGTGTGTTATCTGGATCAGGGTAATGGGACCAGTGTGTTATCTGGATCAGGGTAATGGGACCAGTTTGTTATCTGAATCAGGGTCATGGGACCAGTGAGTTATCTGGATCAGGGTAATGGGACCAGTGTGTTATCTGGATCAGGGTAATGGGACCAGTGTGATATCTGGATCAGAGTAATGGGACCAGTGTGTTATCTGGATCAGGGTAATGGGACCAGTGTGTTATCTGGATCAGGGTAATGGGACCAGTATGTTATCGGAATCAAGGTAATGGGACCAGTGTGTTATCTGGATCAGGGTAATGGGACCAGTGTGTTATCTGGATCAGGGTAATGGGACCAGAGTGTACTTTGGGTCAAGGTAATGGGATCAGTGTGTTATCTGGATCAGGGTAATGGGACCAGTGTGTTATCTGGATCAAGGTAATGGGACCAGTGTGTTATCTGGATCAGGGTAATGGGACCAGTGTGTTATCTGGATCAGGGTAATGGGACCAGTGTGTTATCTGGATCAGGGTAATGGGACCAGTGTGTTATCTGGATCAGGGTAATGGGACCAGTGTGTTATCTGGATCAGGGTAATGGGACCAGAGTGATATCTGGATCAGGGTAATGGGACCAGTGTGTTACCTAGATCAGGGTAATGGGACCAGTGTGTTATCTGGATCAGGGTAATGGGACCAGTGTGTTATCTGGATCAGGGTAATGGGACCAGTGTGTTATCTGGATCAGGGTAATGGGACCAGAGTGTTCCTTGGGTCAAGGTAATGGGACCAGTGTGTTATCTGGATCAGGGTAATGGGAACAGTGTGTTATCTGGATCAGGGTACTGGGACCAGTGTGTTATCTGGATCAGGGTAATAGGACTAGTGTGTTCTTTGGGTCAAGGTGAAGGGACCAGTGTGTTATCTGGATCAGGGGAATGGGACCAGTGTGTTATCTGGATCAGGGTAATGGGACCAGTGTGTTATCTGGATCAGGGTAAAGGGACCAGAGTGTTCCTTGGGTCAAGGTAATGGGACCAGTGTGTTATCTGGATCAGGGTAATGGGACCAGTGTGTTATCTGGATCAGGGTAATGGGACCAGTGTGTTATCTGGATCAGTGTAATGGGACCAGTGTGTTATCTGGATCAGGGTAATGGGAACAGTGTGTTATCTGGATCAGGGTAATGGGACCAGTGTGTTATCTGGATCAGGGTAATGGGACCAGTGAGTTATCTGGATCAGGGTAATGGGACCAGAGTGTTCTTCGGGTCAAGGTAATGGGACCAGTGCGTTATCTGGATCAGGGTAGTGGGACCAGTGTGTTATCTGGATCAGGGTAGTGGGACCAGTGTGTTATATGGATCATGGTAATGGGACCAGTGTGTTATCTGGATCAGGGTAATGGGACCAGTGTGTTATCTGGATAAGGGTAAAGGGACCAATGTGTTATCTGGATCAGGGTAATGGGACTAGTGTGTTATCTGGATCAGGGTAATGGGACCAGTGTGTTATCTGGATCAGGGTAATGGGACCAGTGTGTTATCTGGATCAGGGTAATGGGACCAGTGTGTTATCTGGATCAGGGTAATGGGACCAGTGTGTTATCTGGATCAGGGTAATGGGACCAGTGTGTTATCTGGATCAGGGTAATGGGACCAGTGTGTTATCTGGATCAGGGTAATGGGACCAGAGTGATATCTGGATCAGGGTAATGGGACCAGTGTGTTACCTAGATCAGGGTAATGGGACCAGTGTGTTATCTGGATCAGGGTAATGGGACCAGTGTGTTATCTGGATCAGGGTAATGGGACCAGTGTGTTATCTGGATCAGGGTAATGGGACCAGAGTGTTCCTTGGGTCAAGGTAATGGGACCAGTGTGTTATCTGGATCAGGGTAATGGGAACAGTGTGTTATCTGGATCAGGGTAATGGGACCAGTGTGTTATCTGGATCAGGGTAATGGGACCAGTGTGTTATCTGGATCAGGGTAATGGGACCAGTGTGTTATCTGGATCAGGGTAATGGGACCAGTGTGTTATCAGGATCAGGGTAATGGGACCAGTGTGTTATCTGGATCAGGGTAATGGGACCAGTGTGTTATCTGGATCAGGGTAATGGGACCAGTGTGTTATCTGGATCAGGGTAATGGGACCAGTGTGTTATCTGGATCAGGGTAATGGGACCAGTGTGTTATCTGGATCAGGGTAATGGGACCAGTGTGTTATCTGGATCAGGGTAATGGGACCAGTGTGTTAGCTGGATCAGGGTAATGGGACCAGTGAGTTATCTGGATCAGGGTAATGGGACCAGTGTGTTATCTGGATCAGGGTAACGGGACCAGTGTGATATCTGGATCAGGGTAATGGGACCAGTGTGTTATCTGGATCAGGGTAATGGGACCAGTGTGTTATCTGGATCAGGGTAATGGGACCAGTGTGTTATCTGGATCAGGGTAATGGGAACAGTATGTTATCGGAATCAAGGTAATGGGACCAGTGTGTTATCTGGATCAGGGTAATGGGACCAGTGTGTTATCTGGATCAGGGTAATGGGACCAGTGTGTTATCTGGATCAAGGTAATGGGAACAGTATGTTATCGGAATCAAGGTAATGGGACCAGTGTGTTATCTGGATCAGGGTCATGGGACCAGTGTGTTATCTGGATCAGGGTAATGGGACCAGTGTGTTATCTGGATCAGGGTAATGGGACCAGTTTGTTATCTGAATCAGGGTCATGGGACCAGTGAGTTATCTGGATCAGGGTAATGGGACCAGTGTGTTATCTGGATCAGGGTAATGGGACCAGTGTGATATCTGGATCAGAGTAATGGGACCAGTGTGTTATCTGGATCAGGGTAATGGGACCAGTGTGTTATCTGGATCAGGGTAATGGGACCAGTATGTTATCGGAATCAAGGTAATGGGACCAGTGTGTTATCTGGATCAGGGTAATGGGACCAGTGTGTTATCTGGATCAGGGTAATGGGACCAGAGTGTACTTTGGGTCAAGGTAATGGGATCAGTGTGTTATCTGGATCAGGGTAATGGGACCAGTGTGTTATCTGGATCAGGGTAATGGGACCAGTGTGTTATCTGGATCAGGGTAATGGGACCAGTGTGTTATCTGGATCAGGGTAATGGGACCAGTGTGTTATCTGGATCAGGGTAATGGGACCAGAGTGATATCTGGATCAGGGTAATGGGACCAGTGTGTTACCTAGATCAGGGTAATGGGACCAGTGTGTTATCTGGATCAGGGTAATGGGACCAGTGTGTTATCTGGATCAGGGTAATGGGACCAGTGTGTTATCTGGATCAGGGTAATGGGACCAGAGTGTTCCTTGGGTCAAGGTAATGGGACCAGTGTGTTATCTGGATCAGGGTAATGGGAACAGTGTGTTATCTGGATCAGGGTACTGGGACCAGTGTGTTATCTGGATCAGGGTAATAGGACTAGTGTGTTCTTTGGGTCAAGGTGAAGGGACCAGTGTGTTATCTGGATCAGGGGAATGGGACCAGTGTGTTATCTGGATCAGGGTAATGGGACCAGTGTGTTATCTGGATCAGGGTAAAGGGACCAGAGTGTTCCTTGGGTCAAGGTAATGGGACCAGTGTGTTATCTGGATCAGGGTAATGGGACCAGTGTGTTATCTGGATCAGGGTAATGGGACCAGTGTGTTATCTGGATCAGTGTAATGGGACCAGTGTGTTATCTGGATCAGGTTAATGGGACCAGTGTGTTATCTGGATCAGGGTAATGGGACCAGTGTGTTATCTGGATCAGGGTAATGGGACCAGTGAGTTATCTGGATCAGGGTAATGGGACCAGAGTGTTCTTCGGGTCAAGGTAATGGGACCAGTGCGTTATCTGGATCAGGGTAGTGGGACCAGTGTGTTATCTGGATCAGGGTAGTGGGACCAGTGTGTTATATGGATCATGGTAATGGGACCAGTGTGTTATCTGGATCAGGGTAATGGGACCAGTGTGTTATCTGGATAAGGGTAAAGGGACCAATGTGTTATCTGGATCAGGGTAATGGGACTAGTGTGTTATCTGGATCAGGGTAATGGGACCAGTGTGTTATCTGGATCAGGGTAATGGGACCAGTGTGTTATCTGGATCAGGGTAATGGGACCAGTGTGTTATCTGGATCAGGGTAATGGGACCAGTGTGTTATCTGGATCAGGGTAATGGGACCAGTGTGTTATCTGGATCAGGGTAATGGGACCAGTGTGTTATCTGGATCAGGGTAATGGGACCAGAGTGATATCTGGATCAGGGTAATGGGACCAGTGTGTTACCTAGATCAGGGTAATGGGACCAGTGTGTTATCTGGATCAGGGTAATGGGACCAGTGTGTTATCTGGATCAGGGTAATGGGACCAGTGTGTTATCTGGATCAGGGTAATGGGACCAGAGTGTTCCTTGGGTCAAGGTAATGGGACCAGTGTGTTATCTGGATCAGGGTAATGGGAACAGTGTGTTATCTGGATCAGGGTACTGGGACCAGTGTGTTATCTGGATCAGGGTAATAGGACTAGTGTGTTCTTTGGGTCAAGGTGAAGGGACCAGTGTGTTATCTGGATCAGGGGAATGGGACCAGTGTGTTATCTGGATCAGGGTAATGGGACCAGTGTGTTATCTGGATCAGGGTAAAGGGACCAGAGTGTTCCTTGGGTCAAGGTAATGGGACCAGTGTGTTATCTGGATCAGGGTAATGGGACCAGTGCGTTATCTGGATCAGGGTAATGGGACCAGTGTGTTATCTGGATCAGTGTAATGGGACCAGTGTGTTATCTGGATCAGGGTAATGGGACCAGTGTGTTATCTGGATCAGGGTAATGGGACCAGTGTGTTATCTGGATCAGGGTAATGGGACCAGTGAGTTATCTGGATCAGGGTAATGGGACCAGTGTGTTATCTGGATCAGGGTAATGGGAACAGTATGTTATCGGAATCAAGGTAATGGGACCAGTGTGTTATCTGGATCAGGGTAATGGGACCAGTGTGTTATCTGGATCAGGGTAATGGGACCAGTGTGTTATCTGGATCAAGGTAATGGGAACAGTATGTTATCGGAATCAAGGTAATGGGACCAGTGTGCTATCTGGATCAGGGTAATGGGACCAGTGTGTTATCTGGATCAGGGTAATGGGACCAGTGTGTTATCTGGATCAGGGTAATGGGACCAGTTTGTTATCTGAATCAGGGTCATGGGACCAGTGAGTTATCTGGATCAGGGTAATGGGACCAGTGTGTTATCTGGATCAGGGTAATGGGACCAGTGTGATATCTGGATCAGAGTAATGGGACCAGTGTGTTATCTGGATCAGGGTAATGGGACCAGTGTGTTATCTGGATCAGGGTAATGGGACCAGTATGTTATCGGAATCAAGGTAATGGGACCAGTGTGTTATCTGGATCAGGGTAATGGGACCAGTGTGTTATCTGGATCAGGGTAATGGGACCAGAGTGTACTTTGGGTCAAGGTAATGGGATCAGTGTGTTATCTGGATCAGGGTAATGGGACCAGTGTGTTATCTGGATCAAGGTAATGGGACCAGTGTGTTATCTGGATCAGGGTAATGGGACCAGTGTGTTATCTGGATCAGGGTAATGGGACCAGTGTGTTATCTGGATCAGGGTAATGGGACCAGTGTGTTATCTGGATCAGGGTAATGGGACCAGTGTGTTATCTGGATCAGGGTAATGGGACCAGAGTGATATCTGGATCAGGGTAATGGGACCAGTGTGTTACCTAGATCAGGGTAATGGGACCAGTGTGTTATCTGGATCAGGGTAATGGGACCAGTGTGTTATCTGGATCAGGGTAATGGGACCAGTGTGTTATCTGGATCAGGGTAATGGGACCAGAGTGTTCCTTGGGTCAAGGTAATGGGACCAGTTTGTTATCTGGATCAGGGTAATGGGAACAGTGTGTTATCTGGATCAGGGTACTGGGACCAGTGTGTTATCTGGATCAGGGTAATAGGACTAGTGTGTTCTTTGGGTCAAGGTGAAGGGACCAGTGTGTTATCTGGATCAGGGGAATGGGACCAGTGTGTTATCTGGATCAGGGTAATGGGACCAGTGTGTTATCTGGATCAGGGTAAAGGGACCAGAGTGTTCCTTGGGTCAAGGTAATGGGACCAGTGTGTTATCTGGATCAGGGTAATGGGACCAGTGTGTTATCTGGATCAGGGTAATGGGACCAGTGTGTTATCTGGATCAGTGTAATGGGACCAGTGTGTTATCTGGATCAGGGTAATGGGACCAGTGTGTTATCTGGATCAGGGTAATGGGACCAGTGTGTTATCTGGATCAGGGTAATGGGACCAGTGAGATATCTGGATCAGGGTAATGGGACCAGAGTGTTCTTCGGGTCAAGGTAATGGGACCAGTGCGTTATCTGGATCAGGGTAGTGGGACCAGTGTGTTATCTGGATCAGGGTAGTGGGACCAGTGTGTTATATGGATCATGGTAATGGGACCAGTGTGTTATCTGGATCAGGGTAATGGGACCAGTGTGTTATCTGGATAAGGGTAAAGGGACCAATGTGTTATCTGGATCAGGGTAATGGGACTAGTGTGTTATCTGGATCAGGGTAATGGGACCAGTGTGTTATCTGGATCAGGGTACTGGGACCAGTGTGTTATCTGGATCAGGGTAATGGGACCAGTGTGTTATCTGGATCAGGGTAATGGGACCAGTGTGTTATCTGGATCAGGGTAATGGGACCAGTGTGTTATCTGGATCAGGGTAATGGGACCAGTGTGTTATCTGGATCAGGGTAATGGGACCAGAGTGATATCTGGATCAGGGTAATGGGACCAGTGTGTTACCTAGATCAGGGTAATGGGACCAGTGTGTTATCTGGATCAGGGTAATGGGACCAGTGTGTTATCTGGATCAGGGTAATGGGACCAGTGTGTTATCTGGATCAGGGTAATGGGACCAGAGTGTTCCTTGGGTCAAGGTAATGGGACCAGTGTGTTATCTGGATCAGGGTAATGGGAACAGTGTGTTATCTGGATCAGGGTACTGGGACCAGTGTGTTATCTGGATCAGGGTAATAGGACTAGTGTGTTCTTTGGGTCAAGGTGAAGGGACCAGTGTGTTATCTGGATCAGGGGAATGGGACCAGTGTGTTATCTGGATAAGGGTAATGGGACCAGTGTGTTATCTGGATCAGGGTAAAGGGACCAGAGTGTTCCTTGGGTCAAGGTAATGGGACCAGTGTGTTATCTGGATCAGGGTAATGGGACCAGTGTGTTATCTGGATCAGGGTAATGGGACCAGTGTGTTATCTGGATCAGTGTAATGGGACCAGTGTGTTATCTGGATCAGGGTAATGGGACCAGTGTGTTATCTGGATCAGGGTAATGGGACCAGTGTGTTATCTGGATCAGGGTAATGGGACCAGTGAGTTATCTGGATCAGGGTAATGGGACCAGAGTGTTCTTCGGGTCAAGGTAATGGGACCAGTGCGTTATCTGGATCAGGGTAGTGGGACCAGTGTGTTATCTGGATCAGGGTAGTGGGACCAGTGTGTTATATGGATCAGGGTAATGGCACCAGTGTGTTATCTGGATCAGGGTAATGGGACCAGTGTGTTATCTGGATAAGGGTAAAGGGACCAATGTGTTATCTGGATCAGGGTAATGGGACCAGTGTGTTATCTGGATCAGGGTAATGGGACCAGTGTGTTATCTGGATCAAGGTAATGGGACCAGTGTGTTATCTGGATCAGGGTAATGGGACCAGTGTGTTATCTGGATCAGGGTAATGGGACCAGTGTGTTATCTGGATCAGGGTAATGGGACCAGTGTGTTATCAGGATCAGGGTAATGGGACCAGTGTGTTATCTGGATCAGGGTAATGGGACCAGTGTGTTATCTGGATCAGGGTAATGGGACCAGTGTGTTATCTGGATCAGGGTAATGGGACCAGTGTGTTATCTGGATCAGGGTAATGGGACCAGTGTGTTATCTGGATCAGGGTAATGGGACCAGTGTGTTATCTGGATCAGGGTAATGGGACCAGTGTGTTAGCTGGATCAGGGTAATGGGACCAGTGAGTTATCTGGATCGGGGTAATGGGACCAGTGTGTTATCTGGATCAGGGTAACGGGACCAGTGTGATATCTGGATCAGGGTAATGGGACCAGTGTGTTATCTGGATCAGGGTAATGGGACCAGTGTGTTATCTGGATCAGGGTAATGGGACCAGTGTGTTATCTGGATCAGGGTAATGGGAACAGTATGTTATCGGAATCAAGGTAATGGGACCAGTGTGTTATCTGGATCAGGGTAATGGGACCAGTGTGTTATCTGGATCAGGGTAATGGGACCAGTGTGTTATCTGGATCAAGGTAATGGGAACAGTATGTTATCGGAATCAAGGTAATGGGACCAGTGTGTTATCTGGATCAGGGTAATGGGACCAGTGTGTTATCTGGATCAGGGTAATGGGACCAGTGTGTTATCTGGATCAGGGTAATGGGACCAGTTTGTTATCTGAATCAGGGTCATGGGACCAGTGAGTTATCTGGATCAGGGTAATGGGACCAGTGTGTTATCTGGATCAGGGTAATGGGACCAGTGTGATATCTGGATCAGAGTAATGGGACCAGTGTGTTATCTGGATCAGGTTAATGGGACCAGTGTGTTATCTGGATCAGGGTAATGGGACCAGTATGTTATCGGAATCAAGGTAATGGGACCAGTGTGTTATCTGGATCAGGGTAATGGGACCAGTGTGTTATCTGGATCAGGGTAATGGGACCAGAGTGTACTTTGGGTCAAGGTAATGGGATCAGTGTGTTATCTGGATCAGGGTAATGGGACCAGTGTGTTATCTGGATCAAGGTAATGGGACCAGTGTGTTATCTGGATCAGGGTAATGGGACCAGTGTGTTATCTGGATCAGGGTAATGGGACCAGTGTGTTATCTGGATCAGGGTAATGGGACCAGTGAGTTATCTGGATCAGAGTAATGGGACCAGTGTGTTATCTGGATCAGGGTAATGGGACCAGTGTGTTATCTGGATCAGGGTAATGGGACCAGTGTGTTATCTGGATCAGGGTAATGGGACCAGTGTGTTATCTGGATCAGGGTAATGGGACCAGTGTGTTATCTGGATCAGGGTAATGGGACCAGTGTGTTATCTGGATCAGGGTAATGGGACCAGTATGTTATGTGGATCAGGGTAATGGGACCAGTGTGTTATCTGGATCAGGGTAATGGGGCCAGTGTTTTATCTGGATCAGGGTAATGGGACCAGTGAGTTATCTGGATCAGGGTAATGGGACCAGTGAGTTATCTGGATCAGGGTAATGGGACCAGTGTGTTATCTGGATCAGGGTAATGGGACCAGTGTGTTATCTGAATCAGGGTCATGGGACCAGTGAGTTATCTGGATCAGGGTAATGGGACCAGTGTGTTATCTGGACAGGGTAATGGGACCAGTGTGATATCTGGATCAGAGTAATGGGACCAGTGTGTTATCTGGATCAGGGTAATGGGACCAGTGTGTTATCTGGATCAGGGTAATGGGACCAGTATGTTATCGGAATCAAGGTAATGGGACCAGTGTGTTATCTGGATCAGGGTAATGGGACCAGTGTGTTATCTGGATCAGGGTAATGGGACCAGAGTGTTCTTTGGGTCAAGTTAATGGGATCAGTGTGTTATCTGGATCAGGGTAATGGGACCAGTGTGTTATCTGGATCAAGGTAATGGGACCAGTGTGTTATCTGGATCAGGGTAATGGGACCAGTGTTTTATCTGGATCAGGGTAATGGGACCAGTGTGTTATCTGGATCAGGGTAATGGGACCAGTGTGTTATCTGGATCAGGGTAATGGGACCAGTGTGTTATCTGGATCAGGATAATGGGACCAGTGTGTTATCTGGATCAGGGTAATGGGACCAGTGTGTTATTTGGATCAGGGTAATGGGACCAGTGTGTTATCTGGATCAGGGTAATGGGACCAGTGTGTTATCTGGATCAGGGTAATGGGACCAGTGTGTTATGTGGATCAGGTTAATGGGACCAGTGTGTTATCTGGATCAGGGTAATGGGGCCAGTGTTTTATCTGGATCAGGGTAATGGGACCAGTGAGTTATCAGGATCAGGGTAATGGGACCAGTGAGTTATCTGGATCAGGGTAATGGGACCAGTGTGTTATCTGGATCAGGGTAATGGGACCAGTGTGTTATCTGGATCAGGGTAATGGGACCAGTGAGTTATCTGGATCAGGGTAATGGGACCAGTATGTTATCGGAATCAAGGTAATGGGACCAGTGTGTTATCTGGATCAGGGTAATGGGACCAGTGTGTTATCTGGATCAGGGTAATGGGACCAGTGTGTTATCTGGATCAAGGTAATGGGACCAGTGTGTTATCTGGATCAGGGCAATGGGACCAGTGTGTTATCTGGATCAGGGTAATGGGACCAGTGTGTTATCTGGATCAGGGTAATGGGACCAGTGTGTTATCTGGATCAGGGTAATGGGACCAGTGTGTTATCTGGATCAAGGTAATGGGACCAGTGTGTTATCTGGATCAGGGTAATGGGACCAGTGTGTTATCTGGATCAGGGTAATGGGACCAGTGTATTATCTGGATCAGGGTAATGGGACCAGTGAGTTATCTAGATCAGGGTAATGGGACCAGTGTGTTATCTGGATCAGGGTAATGGGACCAGTGTGATATCTGGATCAGGGTAATGGGACCAATCTGTTATCTGGATCAGGGTAATGCGACCAGTGTGTTATCTGGATCAGGGTAATGGGACCAGTGTGTTATCTGGATCAGGGTAATGGGACCAGTGTGTTATCTGGATCAGGATAATGGGACTACTGAGTTATCTGGATCAGGGTAATGGGAACAGTGTGTTATCTGGATCAGGGAAATGGGACCAGTGTGATATCTCGATCAGGGTAATGGGACCAGTGTGTTATCTGGATCAGGGTAATGGGACCAGTGTGTTATCTGGATCAGGGTAATGGGACCAGTATGTTATCGGAATCAAGGTAATGAGACCAGTGTGTTATCTGGATCAGGGTAATGGGACCAGTGTGTTATCTGGATCAGGGTAATGGGACCAGAGTGTTCTTTGGGTCAAGGTAATGGGATCAGTGTGTTATCTGGATCAGGGTAATGGGACCAGTGTGTTATCTGGATCAGGGTAATGGGACCAGTGTGTTATCTGGATCAGGGTAATGGGACCAGTGTGTTATCTGGATCAGGGTAATGGGACCAGTGAGTTATCTGGATCAGGGTAATGGGACCAGTGTGTTTTCTGGATCAGGGTAATGGGACCAGTGTGATATCTGGATCAGAGTAATGGGACCAGTGTGTTATCTGGATCAGGGTAATGGGACCAGTGTGTTATCTGGATCAGGGTAATTGGACCAGTGAGTTATCTGGATCAGGGTAATGGGACCAGTGTGTTTTCTGGATCAGGGTAATGGGACCAGTGTGATATCTGGATCAGAGTAATGGGACCAGTGTGTTATCTGGATCAGGGTAATGGGACCATTGTGTTATCTGGATCAGGGTAATGGGACCAGTGTGTTATCTGGATCAGGGTAATGGGACCAGGGTGTTATCTGGATCAAGGTAATGGGACCAGTGTTTTATCTGGATCAGGGTAATGGGACCAGTGTGTTATCTGGATCAGGGTAATGGGACCAGTGTGTTATCTGGATCAGGGTAATGGGACCAGTGTGTTATCTGGATCAGGGTAATGGGACCAGTGTGTTATCTGGACAAAGGTAATGGGACCAGTGTGTTATCTGGATCAGGGTAATGGGACCAGTGTGTTATCTGGATCAGGGTAATGGGACCAGTGTGTTATCTGGATCAGGATAATGGGACCACTGAGTTATCTGGATCAGGGTAATGGGACCAGTGTGATATCTCGATCAGGGTAATGGGACCAGTGTGTTATCTGGATCAGGGTAATGGGACCAGTGTGTTATCTGGATCAGGGTAATGGGACCAGTATGTTATCGGAATCAAGGTAATGGGACCAGTGTGTTATCTGGATCAGGGTAATGTGACCAGTGTGTTATCTGGATCAGGGTAATGGGACCAGTGTGTTATCTGGATTAGGGTAATGGGACCAGTGTGTTATCTGGATCAGGGTAATGGGACCAGTGTGTTATCTGGATCAGGGTAATGGGACCAGGGTGTTATCTGGATCAGGATAATGGGACCACTGAGTTATCTGGATCAGGGTAATGGGACCAGTGTGTTATCTGGATCAGGGAAATGGGACCAGTGTGATATCTCGATCAGGGTAATGGGACCAGTGTGTTATCTGGATCAGGGTAATGGGACCAGTGTGTTATCTGGATCAGGGTAATGGGACCAGTATGTTATCGGAATCAAGGTAATGGGACCAGTGTGTTATCTGGATCAGGGTAATGGGACCAGTGTGTTATCTGGATCAGGGTAATGGGACCAGAGTGTTCTTTGGGTCAAGGTAATGGGATCAGTGTGTTATCTGGATCAGGGTAATGGGACCAGTGTGTTATCTGGATCAGGGTAATGGGACCAGAGTGTTCTTTGGGTCAAGTTTATGGGACCAGTGTGTTATCTGGATCAGGGTAATGGGACAAGTGTGTTATCTGGATCAGGGTAATGGTACCAGTGTGTTATCTGGATCAGGGTAATGGGACCAGTGTGTTATCTGGATCAAGGTAATGGGACCAGTGTGTTATTTGGATCAGGGTAATGGGACCAGTGTGTTATCTGGATCAGGGTAATGGGACCAGTATGTTATCTGGATCAAGGTAATGGGACCAGTGAGTTATCTGGATCAGGGTAATGGGACCAGTGTGTTATCTGGATCAGGGTAATGGGACCAGTGTGATATCTGGATCAGAGTAATGGGACCAGTGTGTTATCTGGATCAGGGTAATGGGACCAGTGTGTTATCTGGATCAGGGTAATGGGACCAGTGTGTTATCTGGATCAGGGTAATGGGACCAGAGTGTTCTTTGGGTCAAGGTAATGGGACCAGTGTGTTATCTGGATCAGGGTAATGGGACCAGTGTGTTATCTGGATCAAGGTAATGGGACCAGTGTGTTATCTGGATCAGGATAATGGGACCAGTGTGTTATCTGGATCTGGGTAATGGGACCAGTGTCTTATCTGGATCAAGGTAATGGGACCAGTGTGTTATCTTGATCAGGGTAATGGGACCAGTGTGTTATCTGGATCAGGGTAATGGGACCAGTGTGTTATCTGGATCAGGGTAATGGGACCAGTGTGTTATCTGGATCAGGGTAATGGGACCAGTGTGTTATCTGGATCAGGGTAATGGGACCAGTGTGTTATCTGGATCAAGGTAATGGGACCAGTGTGTTATCTGGATCAGGGCAATGGGACCAGTGTGTTATCTGGATCAGGGTAATGGGACCAGTGTGTTATCTGGATCAGGGTAATGGGACCAGTGTGTTATCTGGATCAGGGTAATGGGACCAGTGTGTTATCTGGATCAAGGTAATGGGACCAGTGTGTTATCTGGATCAGGGTAATGGGACCAGTGTGTTATCTGGATCAGGGTAATGGGACCAGTGTATTATCTGGATCAGGGTAATGGGACCAGTGAGTTATCTAGATCAGGGTAATGGGACCAGTGTGTTATCTGGATCAGGGTAATGGGACCAGTGTGATATCTGGATCAGGGTAATGGGACCAATCTGTTATCTGGATCAGGGTAATGCGACCAGTGTGTTATCTGGATCAGGGTAATGGGACCAGTGTGTTATCTGGATCAGGGTAATGGGACCAGTGTGTTATCTGGATCAGGATAATGGGACTACTGAGTTATCTGGATCAGGGTAATGGGAACAGTGTGTTATCTGGATCAGGGAAATGGGACCAGTGTGATATCTCGATCAGGGTAATGGGACCAGTGTGTTATCTGGATCAGGGTAATGGGACCAGTGTGTTATCTGGATCAGGGTAATGGGACCAGTATGTTATCGGAATCAAGGTAATGAGACCAGTGTGTTATCTGGATCAGGGTAATGGGACCAGTGTGTTATCTGGATCAGGGTAATGGGACCAGAGTGTTCTTTGGGTCAAGGTAATGGGATCAGTGTGTTATCTGGATCAGGGTAATGGGACCAGTGTGTTATCTGGATCAGGGTAATGGGACCAGTGTGTTATCTGGATCAGGGTAATGGGACCAGAGTGTTCTTTGGGTCAAGGTAATGGGACCAGTGTGTTATCTGGATCAGGGTAATGGGACCAGTGTGTTATCTGGATCAAGGTAATGGGACCAGTGTGTTATCTGGATCAGGATAATGGGACCAGTGTGTTATCTGGATCTGGGTAATGGGACCAGTGTCTTATCTGGATCAAGGTAATGGGACCAGTGTGTTATCTTGATCAGGGTAATGGGACCAGTGTGTTATCTGGATCAGGGTAATGGGACCAGTGTGTTATCTGGATCAGGGTAATGGGACCAGTGTGTTATCTGGATCAGGGTAATGGGACCAGTGTGTTATCTGGATCAGGGTAATGGGACCAGTGTGTTATCTGGATCAAGGTAATGGGACCAGTGTGTTATCTGGATCAGGGCAATGGGACCAGTGTGTTATCTGGATCAGGGTAATGGGACCAGTGTGTTATCTGGATCAGGGTAATGGGACCAGTGTGTTATCTGGATCAGGGTAATGGGACCAGTGTGTTATCTGGATCAAGGTAATGGGACCAGTGTGTTATCTGGATCAGGGTAATGGGACCAGTGTGTTATCTGGATCAGGGTAATGGGACCAGTGTATTATCTGGATCAGGGTAATGGGACCAGTGAGTTATCTAGATCAGGGTAATGGGACCAGTGTGTTATCTGGATCAGGGTAATGGGACCAGTGTGATATCTGGATCAGGGTAATGGGACCAATCTGTTATCTGGATCAGGGTAATGCGACCAGTGTGTTATCTGGATCAGGGTAATGGGACCAGTGTGTTATCTGGATCAGGGTAATGGGACCAGTGTGTTATCTGGATCAGGATAATGGGACTACTGAGTTATCTGGATCAGGGTAATGGGAACAGTGTGTTATCTGGATCAGGGAAATGGGACCAGTGTGATATCTCGATCAGGGTAATGGGACCAGTGTGTTATCTGGATCAGGGTAATGGGACCAGTGTGTTATCTGGATCAGGGTAATGGGACCAGTGTGTTATCTGGATCAGGGTAATGGGACCAGAGTGTTCTTTGGGTCAAGGTAATGGGATCAGTGTGTTATCTGGATCAGGGTAATGGGACCAGTGTGTTATCTGGATCAGGGTAATGGGACCAGTGTGTTATCTGGATCAGGGTAATGGGACCAGTGTGTTATCTGGATCAGGGTAATGGGACCAGTGAGTTATCTGGATCAGGGTAATGGGACCAGTGTGTTTTCTGGATCAGGGTAATGGGACCAGTGTGATATCTGGATCAGAGTAATGGGACCAGTGTGTTATCTGGATCAGGGTAATGGGACCAGTGTGTTATCTGGATCAGGGTAATTGGACCAGTGAGTTATCTGGATCAGGGTAATGGGACCAGTGTGTTTTCTGGATCAGGGTAATGGGACCAGTGTGATATCTGGATCAGAGTAATGGGACCAGTGTGTTATCTGGATCAGGGTAATGGGACCATTGTGTTATCTGGATCAGGGTAATGGGACCAGTGTGTTATCTGGATCAGGGTAATGGGACCAGGGTGTTATCTGGATCAAGGTAATGGGACCAGTGTTTTATCTGGATCAGGGTAATGGGACCAGTGTGTTATCTGGATCAGGGTAATGGGACCAGTGTGTTATCTGGATCAGGGTAATGGGACCAGTGTGTTATCTGGATCAGGGTAATGGGACCAGTGTGTTATCTGGACAAAGGTAATGGGACCAGTGTGTTATCTGGATCAGGGTAATGGGACCAGTGTGTTATCTGGATCAGGGTAATGGGACCAGTGTGTTATCTGGATCAGGATAATGGGACCACTGAGTTATCTGGATCAGGGTAATGGGACCAGTGTGATATCTCGATCAGGGTAATGGGACCAGTGTGTTATCTGGATCAGGGTAATGGGACCAGTGTGTTATCTGGATCAGGGTAATGGGACCAGTATGTTATCGGAATCAAGGTAATGGGACCAGTGTGTTATCTGGATCAGGGTAATGTGACCAGTGTGTTATCTGGATCAGGGTAATGGGACCAGTGTGTTATCTGGATTAGGGTAATGGGACCAGTGTGTTATCTGGATCAGGGTAATGGGACCAGTGTGTTATCTGGATCAGGGTAATGGGACCAGGGTGTTATCTGGATCAGGATAATGGGACCACTGAGTTATCTGGATCAGGGTAATGGGACCAGTGTGTTATCTGGATCAGGGAAATGGGACCAGTGTGATATCTCGATCAGGGTAATGGGACCAGTGTGTTATCTGGATCAGGGTAATGGGACCAGTGTGTTATCTGGATCAGGGTAATGGGACCAGTATGTTATCGGAATCAAGGTAATGGGACCAGTGTGTTATCTGGATCAGGGTAATGGGACCAGTGTGTTATCTGGATCAGGGTAATGGGACCAGAGTGTTCTTTGGGTCAAGGTAATGGGATCAGTGTGTTATCTGGATCAGGGTAATGGGACCAGTGTGTTATCTGGATCAGGGTAATGGGACCAGAGTGTTCTTTGGGTCAAGGTTATGGGACCAGTGTGTTATCTGGATCAGGGTAATGGGACAAGTGTGTTATCTGGATCAGGGTAATGGTACCAGTGTGTTATCTGGATCAGGGTAATGGGACCAGTGTGTTATCTGGATCAAGGTAATGGGACCAGTGTGTTATTTGGATCAGGGTAATGGGACCAGTGTGTTATCTGGATCAGGGTAATGGGACCAGTATGTTATCTGGATCAAGGTAATGGGACCAGTGAGTTATCTGGATCAGGGTAATGGGACCAGTGTGTTATCTGGATCAGGGTAATGGGACCAGTGTGATATCTGGATCAGAGTAATGGGACCAGTGTGTTATCTGGATCAGGGTAATGGGACCAGTGTGTTATCTGGATCAGGGTAATGGGACCAGTGTGTTATCTGGATCAGGGTAATGGGACCAGAGTGTTCTTTGGGTCAAGGTAATGGGACCAGTGTGTTATCTGGATCAGGGTAATGGGACCAGTGTGTTATCTGGATCAAGGTAATGGGACCAGTGTGTTATCTGGATCAGGATAATGGGACCAGTGTGTTATCTGGATCTGGGTAATGGGACCAGTGTCTTATCTGGATCAAGGTAATGGGACCAGTGTGTTATCTTGATCAGGGTAATGGGACCAGTGTGTTATCTGGATCAGGGTAATGGGACCAGTGTGTTATCTGGATCAGGGTAATGGGACCAGTGTGTTATCTGGATCAGGGTAATGGGACCAGTGTGTTATCTGGATCAGGGTAATGGGACCAGTGTGTTATCTGGATCAGGGTAATGGGACCAGTGTGTTATCTGGATCAGGGTAATGGGACCAGTGTGTTATCTGAATCAGGGTAATGGGACCAGTGTGTTATCTGGATCAGGGTAATGGGACCAGTGTGTTATCTGGATCAGGGTAATGGGACCAGTGTGTTATGTGGATCAGGGTAATGGGACCAGTGTGTTATCTGGATCAGGGTAATGGGGCCAGTGTTTTATCTGGATCAGGATAATGGGACCAGTGAGTTATCTGGATCAGGGTAATGGGACCAGTGAGTTATCTGGATCAGGGTAATCGGACCAGTGAGTTATCTGGATCAGGGTAATGGGACCAGTGTGTTTCTGGATCAGGGTAATGGGACCAGTGTGTTATCTGGATCAGGGTAATGGGACCAGTGTGTTATCTGGATCAGAGTAATGGGACCAGTGTGTTATCTGGATCAGGGTAATGGGACCAGTGTGTTATCTGGATCAGGGTAATGGGACCAGAGTGTCCTTTGGGTCAAGGTAATGGGACCAGTGTGTTATCTGGATCAGGGTAATGGGACCAGTGTGTTATCTGGATCAAGGTAATGGGACCAGTGTATTATCTGGATCAGGATAATGGGACCAGTGTGTTATCTGGATCTGGGTAATGGGACCGGTGTGTTATCTGGATCAGGGTAATGGGACCAGTGTCTTATCTGGATCAAGGTAATGGGACCAGTGTGTTATCTTGATCAGGGTAATGGGACCAGTGTGTTATCTGGATCAGGGTAATGGGACCAGTGTGTTATCTGGATCAGGGTAATGGGACCAGTGTGTTATCTGGATCAGGGTAATGGGACCAGTGTGTTATCTGGATCAGGGTAATGGGACCAGTGTGTTATCTGGATCAGGGTAATGGGACCAGTTCGTTATCTGGATCAGGGTAATGGGACCAGTGTGTTATCTGAATCAGGGTAATGGGACCAGTGTGTTATCTGGATCAGGGTAATGGGACCAGTGTGTTATCTGGATCAGGGTAATGGGACCAGTGTGTTATGTGGATCAGGGTATTTGGACCAGTGTGTTATCTGGATCAGGGTAATGGGGCCAGTGTTTTATCTGGATCAGGATAATGGGACCAGTGAGTTATCTGGATCAGGGTAATGGGACCAGTGAGTTATCTGGGTCAGGGTAATCGGACCAGTGAGTTATCTGGATCAGGGTAATGGGACCAGTGTGTTTCTGGATCAGGGTAATGGGACCAGTGTGTTATCTGGATCAGGGTAATGGGACCAGTGTGTTATCTGGATCAGAGTAATGGGACCAGTGTGTTATCTGGATCAGGGTAATGGGACCAGTGTGTTATCTGGATCAGGGTAATGGGACCAGAGTGTCCTTTGGGTCAAGGTAATGGGACCGGTGTGTTATCTGGATCAGGGTAATGGGACCAGTGTGTTATATGGATCAGGGTAATGGGACCCGTGTGTTATCTGGATCAGGGTAATGGGACCAGTGCGTTATCTGGATCAGGGTAATGGGACCAGTGTGTTATCTGGATCAGGGTAATGGGACCAGTGTGGTATCTGGATCAGGGTAATGGGACCAGAGTGTCCTTTGGGTCAAGGTAATGGGACCAGTTTGTTATCTGGATCAGGGTAATGGGACCAGTGTGTTATCTGGATCAGGGTAATGGGACCCGTGTGTTATCTGGATCAGGGTAATGGGACCCGTGTGTTATCTGGATCAGGGTAATGGGACCAGTGTGTTATCTGGATCAGGGTAATGGGACCAGTGTGTTATCTGGATCAGGGTAATGGGACCAGTGTGATATCTGGATCAGGGTAATGGGACCAGTGTGTTATCTGGATCAGGGTAATGGGACCAGTGTGTTATCTGGATCAGGGTAATGGGACCAGTGTGTTATCTGGATCAGGTTAATGGGACCAGTGTGTTATCTGGATCAGGGTAATGGGACCAGTGTGTTATCTGGATCAGGGTAATGGGACCAGTGTGTTATCTGTATCAGGGTAATGGGACCAGTGTGATACCTGGATCAGGGTAATGGGACCAGTGTGTTATCTGGATCAGGGTAACGGGACCAGTATGTTATCGGAATCAAAGTAATGGGAACAGTGTGTTATCTGGATCAGGTTAATGGGACCAGTGTGTTATCTGGATCAGGGTAATGGGACCAGTGTGTTATCTGGATCAGGGTAATGGGACCAGTGTGTTATCTGGATCAGGGTAATGGGACCAGTGTGTTATCTGGAACAGGGTAATGGGACCAGTGTGTTATCTGGATCAGGGTAATGGGACCAGTGTGTTAGCTGGATCAGGGTAATGGGATCAGAGTGTTCTTTGGGTCAAGGTAATGGGACCAGTGTGTTATCTGGATCAGTGTAATGGGACCAGTGTGTTATCTGGATCAGGGTAATGGGACCAGTGTGTTATCTGGATCAGGGTAATAGGACCAGTGAGTTATCTGGATCAGGGTAATGGGACGAGTGTGTTATCTGGATCAGGGTAATGGGACCAGTGTGTTATCTGGATCAGGGTAATGGGACCAGTGTGTTATCTGGATCAAGGTAATGGGACCAGTGTGTTATCTGGATCAGGGTAATGGGACCAGTGTGTTATCTGGATCAGGGTAATGGGGACCAGAGTGTTCTTTGGGTCAAGGTAATGGGACCAGTGTGTTATCTGGATCAGGGTAATGGGACCAGTGTGTTATCTGGATCAGGGTAATGGGACCAGTGTGATATCTGGATCAGAGTAATGGGACCAGTGTGTTATCTGGATCAGGGTAATGGGACCAGTGTGTTATCTGGATCAGGGTAATGGGACCAGTGTGTTATCTGGATCAGGGTAATGGGACCAGAGTGTTCTTTGGGTCAAGGTAATGGGACCAGTGTGTTATCTGGATCAGGGTAATGGGACCAGTGTGTTATCTGGATCAAGGTAATGGGACCAGTGTGTTATCTGGATCAGGATAATGGGACCAGTGTGTTATCTGGATCTGGGTAATGGGACCGGTGTGTTATCTGGATCAGGGTAATGGGACCAGTGTCTTATCTGGATCAAGGTAATGGGACCAGTGTGTTATCTTGATCAGGGTAATGGGACCAGTGTGTTATCTGGATCAGGGTAATGGGACCAGTGTGTTATCTGGATCAGGGTAATGGGACCAGTGTGTTATCTGGATCAGGGTAATGGGACCAGTGTGTTATCTGGATCAGGGTAATGGGACCAGTGTGTTATCTGGATCAGGGTAATGGGACCAGTGTGTTATCTGGATCAGGGTAATGGGACCAGTGTGTTATCTGAATCAGGGTAATGGGACCAGTGTGTTATCTGGATCAGGGTAATGGGACCAGTGTGTTATCTGGATCAGGGTAATGGGACCAGTGTGTTATGTGGATCAGGGTAATGGGACCAGTGTGTTATCTGGATCAGGGTAATGGGGCCAGTGTTTTATCTGGATCAGGATAATGGGACCAGTGAGTTATCTGGATCAGGGTAATGGGACAAGTGAGTTATCTGGATCAGGGTAATCGGACCAGTGAGTTATCTGGATCAGGGTAATGGGACCAGTGTGTTTCTGGATCAGGGTAATGGGACCAGTGTGTTATCTGGATCAGGGTAATGGGACCAGTGTGTTATCTGGATCAGAGTAATGGGACAGTGTGTTATCTGGATCAGGGTAATGGGACCAGTGTGTTATCTGGATCAGGGTAATGGGACCAGAGTGTTCTTTGGGTCAAGGTAATGGGACCAGTGTGTTATCTGGATCAGGGTAATGGGACCAGTGTGTTATCTGGATCAAGGTAATGGGACCAGTGTGTTATCTGGATCAGGATAATGGGACCAGTGTGTTATCTGGATCTGGGTAATGGGACCGGTGTGTTATCTGGATCAGGGTAATGGGACCAGTGTCTTATCTGGATCAAGGTAATGGGACCAGTGTGTTATCTTGATCAGGGTAATGGGACCAGTGTGTTATCTGGATCAGGGTAATGGGACCAGTGTGTTATCTGGATCAGGGTAATGGGACCAGTGTGTTATCTGGATCAGGGTAATGGGACCAGTGTGTTATCTGGATCAGGGTAATGGGACCAGTGTGTTATCTGGATCAGGGTAATGGGACCAGTGTGTTATCTGGATCAGGGTAATGGGACCAGTGTGTTATCTGAATCAGGGTAATGGGACCAGTGTGTTATCTGGATCAGGGTAATGGGACCAGTGTGTTATCTGGATCAGGGTAATGGGACCAGTGTGTTATGTGGATCAGGGTAATGGGACCAGTGTGTTATCTGGATCAGGGTAATGGGGCCAGTGTTTTATCTGGATCAGGATAATGGGACCAGTGAGTTATCTGGATCAGGGTAATGGGACCAGTGAGTTATCTGGATCAGGGTAATCGGACCAGTGAGTTATCTGGATCAGGGTAATGGGACCAGTGTGTTTCTGGATCAGGGTAATGGGACCAGTGTGTTATCTGGATCAGGGTAATGGGACCAGTGTGTTATCTGGATCAGAGTAATGGGACCAGTGTGTTATCTGGATCAGGGTAATGGGACCAGTGTGTTATCTGGATCAGGGTAATGGGACCAGAGTGTCCTTTGGGTCAAGGTAATGGGACCGGTGTGTTATCTGGATCAGGGTAATGGGACCAGTGTGTTATATGGATCAGGGTAATGGGACCCGTGTGTTATCTGGATCAGGGTAATGGGACCAGTGCGTTATCTGGATCAGGGTAATGGGACCAGTGTGTTATCTGGATCAGGGTAATGGGACCAGTGTGGTATCTGGATCAGGGTAATGGGACCAGAGTGTCCTTTGGGTCAAGGTAATGGGACCAGTTTGTTATCTGGAT